>NW_007232557.1:39181-137853 GCF_000164805.1 Carlito syrichta
AGGCTGCAGTGGCCGGGAGCGGCCACTTCACTCCAGTCTGGGTGACAGAGTGAGACCCCCAACTCAAAAAAAAAAAAAAAAAAAAAAAATTTAAATTGGTAGACTGAGTAAAGCAGATTGCACTTTCCAGTGTAGATGGGCCTCATCCAATCAGCTGAAGGCGTGAGTTGAACAAAATGCTAAGTAAGAAAGAATTCTCTCTTTGCCTATCTTTAAGCTGGAACGTGGGTTTTTTTCTGCCTTTAGACTGGGACTCAAACCAGACCTTATGCCATTGGCTCTCCTGGTTCTCAGACCTTTGGACTTGTACTGGAAATATACCATGGATTCTCCTGGGTCTCTAGCTTACCAGCTTAGGACCTCTTGGTGTGAGCCAATTGTTTATAATTCTCTCTCCCTCTCTCATCTCTGGCTCTAGCTCTATCATCTATCCATCAGTCCTATCGATTCTGTTTCTCCAGAGAATATTGACTAATGCAGGACTCTTCCAGAATTCAGTCTGGCATGCCAGCTCTAATTGTTGTTAAACATTTACCTTGCTTCCTTGCATCTAGTAGTCTTTCCGTTTATGACAGGTCCTAATCTGTCTACCCGTAATCATATATCTGACAGAGAACTAAAATTATTTTCTGAGACCCTTTCAGTTTAAAGATTTTCAGGTGAGTGTGATGCACGTGACTGCAATCCCAGCTGCTCTAGCTGCTTGAGCCCAGGAGTTCAAGGCTGCAATGTGCAAGATCACGCCTGTGAACAGCCACTGCACACTGGTCTAAGTAACATAGACAAACCACGTCTAAAAAAAATGATAAATGGTTATCAACATTTATTGAGTATTGAGTATTGTGCTAAGGTTTGATATACATTGACCTTACAATATACATTTTTTTTTTTTTAGTTGAGGTCTCACTTTGTTGCTTAGGCTGGAGTGCAGTGGCATGACTATGGCTCACTGCAACCTTGACCTGAGAGGGACGTGCTACCATGCTCAGGTTATTTTTGGATTTTTTTGTAGAGATGAGGTCTTGCTTTGTTGTCTAGGTTGGTCTTGAACTCCTGGACTCTAAGCAATCCTTCTACATTGGCCTCCCAAAGTGCTGGAATTACAGGCGTGAACTATCGTGCCTGGTCATAATATGCATTATTTTAATATAGTCTCTTAATATCCTTTTACAGAAAGTTTATGTTAGAATTGGTAACTCTACCAGTAATTGCAGATTTTCCATTGCTTGTAAAATGTAAGTTGAGATATACAACAGTAACCTGGGCACTTCATAAAGAAAAATTTTTCATTTCAGTTAGAAATAGATAATTGATAGTATCGACTGATCACTAGATTTTGACACAGAAGACATGGGTTTGAGTTCCAGCTTATTCAGTACTTTCTTTCTGACTCAAAAACAAAAAACAAACAAACAAAAAACCACAGTAAAATGAAACTACAAGTCATACAGATTTGTAAAGGGCATTAAATAATGTCATGATTGTGGACATATGCCTGGCAATCAATAACAATACAAAACTATTTCTTTTGTCTTTCTTGGAATTATTAAATTCTCTTATATATCATCTTCACTTTGTGCAAACAAAGAGATAGTCCTCAGAAAATGTTTTTAGTTTTAAGATGGCCTGTCTTGAGATTTAATTATTTACATGTACAAAAAACTTACAATCATAGTCCCTTTAATCTCGACACTTTCTTTTTCAAGGGGCAGAAATGTAAACAGACATTTTCTGGAGTACAGAAGCCTCAAAGAAAGGCTTGAATTCCCCCTGATTAGGTAGAACTAGCAAAGATTCACTTCAGATTTCTGCTTTTGTATTACCCATAGCCTGTAAGATAGAAACCAGTTACCCACGCGTAGCAATGAGAGAAACCTTGTCTTTAGCAGTATCTTACTTGGTGTAATATACAGGGGTAATGATTCTTATATCATGTTTCTAAACTTTCCTTGAAAACTTTGTGTAGAAAAAGTTGTGAACTCAAGAGGTTCCTAAACACAGCAAGCTCTTTAAAAAAAAGTAGTAACTGCTTTAAAAGAACAGCTTTAATTTTCTGGTTTGAATTTAATATGCCTAGGCAGAGTGGGTTTTCTTTTTTCTGCTTAACGTTATCCAAGCTTCCTGGCAGTGTGGTATTTGATATTAATTTGGGGAGAATTCTCATTGTTGCTCTACATATTGCTACTACATCTTTTTCTGTTTCTTCTCCTTCTGGTATTCCCATTTGTGTGTGTATCATACAACTTTTGTTGTTGTCCAACAGTTTTTGGATACTCTGTCCTGGTTTTTTTGTTTTTTTTTCTTGTCCTTTTTCTTCTTACTTTTCAGTTTTGGAAATTTCTGTTATATCCTTATGCTGAGAGATTCTTTTCTCAGCTGTGTCCAATCTATACCCCATCAAAGGCATTTTTCATTTCTGATATAGGGTTTTTGATCTCTAGCATTTCTTTTTGATTCTTAGAATTTCCATCTTTCTGCTTACATTATCCATCTGCTCTTGTGTATTGTCAACTTCTTTCATTAAAGCCCTTATCATGTTAATCACAGGTTTTAAATTCCTAGTCTGATAATTCCACCATCAATATCTGACTTCGGTACTGATGCTCTTTTAGTCTCTCCAAACTATGCTTCTTATTTTTTTGTATGCCTTGTAATTATTTTTTGGTTGGTGTTGAAAGACAGACATTATGTACTGACCTAAAGGAATTGTGATAAATAGGTCTTTAGTAACATAATGGTAAGAAGTGGGGCAAGGGTAAGTGTTTTGTTGTTCTATACTTAGGTTTTAGTCTTAGGTCAATCTGTACCTCTAAACTGTAACTTTTACTGGTACTTTTCAAACAGTCCTCCTTCTTTTGTTTTAGTTTATTTTATTTTTGAGTTAAAGTCTCACTGTCGCCCAGACTGGAGTGTAGTGGCTGCTCCCGGCCACCGCAGCCTCCACCTGCTGGGCTCCGTGATCCTTCCGCCTCAGCCTTCCAAGTAGCTGGAATTTCAGGCCTGCACTACCATGGCCGGCTAATTTGTTTGATTTGTTGTAGAGATGAGGTCTCACCAAGTTGCCCAGGGGGTCTCGAACCTGCGGGTTCAGGCAATCCACTCACCTCAGCCTCCCAAGGCTCAGGATTACAGGCTGAGTCACCGAACCCGGCTACAGCCCTCCTTCTACCTTTTGTTGGGACAGGATGGTGAGAAGGGGCTGGCATGATTCTTTCCCCAGGTAGGTCAGGCTCTGATAAAATACTAACAAATTAGGTTCTGGTAAAATAGGTTCTCTTGAGGGCAGGCCTTTTTAAGAACAGAATACTCTGGTATTTTTCAAAATTGTTCCTTTTCCTCTCTCTCTGATGGAAACATTTTTTTCCCCCTGATTTTTACTGTGTGGACCTGGTAGAGGTTCTGGAGGTAAAACTCATTATAGGTCCCCATATGACTGGGTCCCTTTAAAGTTTTTGTCTCTCAGACTTGTCCAAATGGAGTCTCCGGCAATTCATCAATTATAGTTCAGGTTTTCCTACCCTGCACTTGTTCCTGTGGAGGCTTGTGTTCTTGGATTTCTTGTCTGGTACATTGTGATTCTCCTTATCTGCCTTTCTGATGCTCTGATTCTGGGGGCACTGTGACTTCACTTTAATGCAAAAAGTATTGTTGATTCTTCAGTTTGTTCAACTGTTTACTTGTCATTAAGACAGCCTCTTCTATGCCAGACTGGAAACCAGAAGTCTCCCCTCTGATTTCACTCTTGGAGAGCTTGTTTTAAAAGTAACCAACTTACATCGTGAACATGTCTGTATATCAAGAACAAATGTACCAAACATAAACCTACATGAAAATATACATTGTGGAGTTGGGGAGGAGACCAAGTGACTCTTTAAGAATATGTAACAACAGGCAATAAGGCTGACATTTGATTCTATTATGAGGCGTTTAGCTAAGTATAGATTTGCTTACATGTAGCACCAACATTCTGATTTTATATATTTTGGGGCTGAAAGAACTTTGGTTAGTGATATGTTCATGCATTGATATTTATATGTATTTTGAAATTAATTTCAGACATGAAATGGATTCATCATAGACTTTTAAAAATATGTTAATAGAAATGTTTTCCACTGAAAACTTTGAGTCAATGAATATATTACCTTTGAGCCTAAGTTGCTTCAAGAGTAATTAATGTTAAGTTAAAATTTTAAAGTTATTTCCATCCTTTTGGGTATGGCCGTAAATATCTTCTGGAACATTTTAATAATATAAAGTATGATGAAATTGACCAATAACAAATGTGGAAATAAATTGATTAAAACCTGGAGAGTTTGAGAGAGTGCCTGACTAGTTCATGTGGGTGTGTGTGCAATGTTATGTAGTATGTTGTTCAGGAATGAAAACATTTGTTCCCTAAGCAGTAGAATTGCTGCTCTTGATTAAGAAAGAATTTCAAAAGAGTTACATTTGCTCTTTATATTATATGCTTGTTTTTAAAAACATCAAGAGCACAGAAGTATCTAGCATAGAAATTAGCAGGTTTTTGTACTTTCTGGCTGCTGCCATTCCTTCAGGATAACTACTGTTAACTTGCATATATTCTTCTAGATTTTCTCAGGTATGCTGTAATGGTTGCAATTGTAATTAGTATTGATGCATATTAGTATGTCATAAATATTATTGTCTCTAATTTTTTTACTTATGACATCTTATATATTTTTGATTAGTCTGTATAGATAAGTTCGTTAAGAAATATACTGCATATTATTTCATTGTTTATTTTGCCAAGCTACCACAGTTTGTGTTATCAATTGCTTATGGTTAAATATCAGTGTTGTTTTTAATTTTTTCATTCTTAGAAACAATGCTGAAAAGAACGTTTTTGTGCACTCAGAGAGCATTTCCTCAGGAGAAATTCTGTAAGTAGAATTGCTGATTTAAAGGATATGCACGTTTTCAATTTTAATGGCTAGTGACAAATGACCCTCTACCCGGCTTTTGCCAATTTAAACTTCTGCTTAGCCATATGTGGGTCAACTCTGGTTGTTGTCTGTCTTCTTAAATTAACTTGATGGGTAAAAAAACCCTTATTTTTAAACTTTATATATTTATATTGTCATAATGTACATTATATAAATCTAATATTATTAGTGTGGTTGAGCATTTTTGATATACTTGTTTTAACCAAAAAACAGTATTTTTTTTTTTTTTTTTTTTAGTTGGAGTCTCACTCTGTCGCCCAGACTGGAGTGCAGTGGCTGCTCCCGGCCACTACAGCCTCAACCTGCTAGGCGATCCTTCCACCTCAGCCTTCCAAGTAGTTGGAACTACAGGCGGTGCTACCACACCCGGCTAAATTTTTTTTTATTTATTGTAGAGATGAGTTCTCACCAAGTTGCCCAGGTGGGTCTCGAACCCATGGGCTTAGGCAATCCACTCACCTCAGCCTCCCAAGGTGGGGGATTACAGGCTGAGCCACCAAGCCCAGCTTAAAAAACAGTATTTTAATGAATGTAATCACTAGTTAGTTTAATCCTTTTCTGTCTTGATAAACATAATTTTATAGTTAGCCTGTTTTTTCTTTAATAAAAGTTTAAAGAAATAAATTTAATTCACTTTTAAAATTAGATAAAGTGTTATATTTGTTTTTGTTCTAGATTTTGGTTGTCACTGTTTTGTAAATGCCTGTAACAAGTGAGTCTTGCTGAAAATCATAACTTTACAAAGCTTCATTTACCTGACAATTTACATGACACCTGACATGACATCTCTAAAGTTATAAAATCAATAACTCTGATGGTGTTGACAGTATGCTAAACATCTGGGTGAAAAGTGAAAATGTATGTTGACAATCTATACACTATTCCCCACCCCCCAAATCTAGATGCTTGGCTTTAAATAGTTTTGTCACTTAGCTCTTCAAAAGAATGTTTTTCTCTTTCCATATCTTCTTTTCCCTAATTGCCGCACTTTCCTATGTACTTGACAAGAAAGAATATACAGTTGTCTCTTCATATCCACGGATTCTGAGTTCCTGGATTAAACCAACTGAGGCTAGGAAAAAGTCAGAAAAAATAATGGCATCTGTGCTACACATTTACAAATTTTTTTTCTTGTCATTATTCCCAAAACAATACAGTATGACAATTATTTACATAGCACTTACATTGTATTAGGTATTATAAGTAATCTGGAGATGACTTAAAGTATGCAGGAGGATGTGTGTAGGTTATAGGCAAATACACTATTTTATGTCGAATTTTAGTTTTGGAAAGAGATCTTGGAACCAATCTCCCATGGATACGGAGTGACAACTGTATACAGTTTGTCTTTCCATCTCGTTATTGAAGCTCCTTTAAATTTCAGGTTCAAGATGATTATTTCCTGATCAGATTGAAGAACTACTTACATATAGTGTTTTGGGAGAATATCGAGGTAGGTTGTCCTCTTAGTTAGCCTATACATTAGTTTTTTAATTTAGTTCCGGCGTTGGTAACAGTTGAATGCTGCTACCTGCAGTTATTTGAAAACTAGCGGAATCTGGTGAAAGTTATGGTGTATGGAGGGGTCCATCTTGTCCTGCCCAAAAGAGTTGTTCTAGCACCTCTTTTGCACTCCTGTTTCAAGTTCACTAGCAAATGCTTTCTTCTCTATAGTAATAGTATTATCTTCCTTCAACGTAGGTGCTTTTTAGGAGGAAAGAACTTATATATGTTGGGCTCAGCTTCCTTTCTCCACTTTACTGTTCCCACCTCATTCATCCTTAATTTAGACACTAAGATAAA
The DNA here is from genome assembly GCF_000164805.1 of Carlito syrichta. Classification (NCBI taxonomy): domain Eukaryota; kingdom Metazoa; phylum Chordata; class Mammalia; order Primates; family Tarsiidae; genus Carlito; species Carlito syrichta. Next base: position 45,949 of record NW_007232557.1, read on the forward strand.
CTTTCACCTTGGATGCTGGCATTGGCCACTCCCTGTATTTCCATGACCATACCTAAACTCTTTGCTCTGAGTCTCTGCCTCAGTTTTGACATCTCATCTTCACCTCTTCTGACTGCCCTGCTGACCCATTCACTTGATTGTTTCCTTCTTGTAATGGTTCTTGGACCTCTAGAGCTCCAGAGGAAGCCTGTCTCCCCTTAAAGTCTTTCAAAATCCCCCTCCCATTGAAGAATATTAGTAAAGGAAATTCAAGGAAGACATTGGGTCCTGTCTGAAGCCTATACTTTAACCTTGGGCCAATTGCCTTATCTCTGTTCACAAACCACTCAAAGTATTAAATATTTCCAATTCTTACTTATTTTTTCACGCTAATTGCCTTTTTCAATGATATTGATTCATTTGTTCATGGATTCACTGATCCCTAAGATATTTATTAAGCTCCCTCAAGGTACCTAGGGACCTGCTAAATGCCCCAGGAGTTTAGTAAAAGGAGGAAAAGAAGTTATTTCAGTTTCCTTCAAGGAATTTGCCATCTAAACAGAGACCCAGGCATTTATTTATAGAAAAGTTGATACTGCATGTGATTAAGTGACAAGAGTTTGGTACAAGTTGGTACAAGCAATATGTGCCTTGAGGTGTCAGAAGAGAGAAAAATTTCCTTTGATGGGAGGATGGGTTTGGGAGGTAGATGTGTAAAGGAGCTGGCCTCAAAGCAAGGATAAGATTTGAGAGGCAGGGGAGGGCGAGAGAATTCCACAGGGGAAGGAGGAGATATGGCAGGTAGACACAGCCTTGATGGAATGAACAGGATGTGAGAAAAGACTATTCCTGCAAGAGTCCCAGCAATCATTTGTGGAGAGCCTGGGCATTGTTCACTGTAGCTCTTTTTTCAATTCCTACAGCAAGAATTTTTTTTCATTAAAAAATAAATTTAAATAGAGGTGGAGTCTCAATATGTTGCCCAGGCTGGTCTTGAACTCCTGGGCTCAAGTGAGCCTCCCATCTCAGTCTCCCAAAGTGCTGGGATTACAGACATGAACCACCACATCCAGCCTCTATAGCAAGGTTTTTAATTTAAACAGAGAGACTTTCTCTTCTGCCTTCTGATAAATGCGAAGAAATTGAACATGTTCAGATCTGTGCTTTTCCTTGGCTCTGAAGAGTTTTTTAAGCCTCTACAACATTCCATTAACTCTGTGAGGAACTTGTCTGCCTTCAGAAGAGCCCTAGGATTTTCATGGCCACTCTCATACATCTGGAAATGTTTCATTTATATGTATATGGTGTCTTCAGACTTGTACCTGAAAAGATGACATTCTTTTTATCTCCCCAGGTCAAATTAGTATCTAAAGTACATTGCTGATAGTGAGTTGAGGTTTGAAGAAGATTCAGTCTGTTTGGTTGGGAATTTGATCCTAATTGCCATCTGTCTGTCTAGCTAGTTATTCTGTCTCTCTCTCTCTCTTACTATATCTTTCTGTCATCTTTTTTTTTTTTTGAGTTGGAGTGTCACTCTATCACCCAGGCTGGAGTGCAGTGGCATGCTCACAGCCATTCTAGCGATCCTTCAGCCTCAGCCTTCAGAGTAGCTGGAACAACAGGTGCGCACTACCATGTCTGGCTAATTATTTATTTATTTATTGTAGCGACGAGGCTCGCTAAGTTGCCTGGGCTGGTCTCAAACCCATGGGCTCAGGCAATTCACTCACCTCAGGCTCCCAAAGTGCTGGGATTGTAGGCTGAGCCACCGAGCCCAGCCTTATCTGTATATTTTTCTCTTTCTGATAACTGTACTATCTCTCTATTTATTCATCCTTTGTCCTCTATCTATGCATATATATGTATATAAATACATAAAAAAGAATGCCCTTATTTTTAGGGAAAATTAGATTTAAATAGTACTTTTTAATTGGACTCTTGATAAAGCGATCTTAACAAAAAATGCATGAGAAAAGGTCACATTTATGAAGACAACCAAGACCAACAAGTCCAACAAGGAGTTTTAGAACAATTGCAATTTAAAGTGTCCTGGAATTATTTCCATACTCATAATCAATTTTTTGTTTTTCAGTTTGAAAAAATTTGCCAGAGTCAAAGTTAATCCTTTCCCCCTTCTGTATAGTCAAAGAACTGTCAAGTCTTTGGCCATTTGCAATTCTTCCATAAATCTTGGCCACCAAGTCATGGATTCTAAGAAATAACAAATTCCATGAGTTGAGGAAGGTCAATATAATAGGAGTTTTACTGAAATTGGGCCAAATACCATCTCTGTATGAGACTAAGACTAAAACAACTTATAGTGTGTTTCTGTGTATAATATGTGTTCTGTTTACACTGCAGATTTGTTATTGGTTTCACGTCCTAGTCATGGCATCGATTCTGTGTTCATTCTGTTTCCTACGTTTTCTGTATGTCTGCAGTATACATGTTTCTTTGCGTCTACCATTATTTCTCCTTGAAAGCTGAGTTCCCAAGTCCTTTGTTCATTCTTTCTCTCTTTCCCCTTACCTTCACCCCCTGGACCTAATTATGAAACAACTTCAAATAAATACAAAAAATTTTAAACAAAAAACATTCTGCTTCCTGTGAACAATTGACTCGTTTTTTTCCCCTCTTTTCTCTTCGAGAGTTCTAATTCACTTGGAGTGCTGTGTAGTTGGCCAGCCCTGAGATTTCTGGGAGCTGTAATTGTGTCTCATTAATTCTTACAGTCATGTAGGGTAACTATAAGGAACATGCAATTAGTGGTTTGGTCAATGAACAGAGCAGTTAATCGGCAGACAAAGGATGGGCTCAGGACCCATTAGGCTGAAAGGAAGTGTGAGGGCCGTCCCAGGCTCCAGGAATGCACTCGGACATGCCTGCCTGTTGGACAGGCTCAGAAGACTCTGTTTGTCTTTTTGCTAAACCAGTTCTTTTTTTTTTTAATTGGCATGGTATGTGTTTATTCAAACACTTGAGAGATTCCTGAGTCCTGCAGGAGTACACCAAGCCTTTTTCTCACCTCGCATTAGCTGGCATCGGCTTCCTTCCCCGCACTGTGCAAATAAACCCCAAATACACACACAACAAAAATGCAAAAACAAGCCAAAAACCAACCAACCGACCCTCCACAATAAAAAAAGAAGAAGAAAAGCACAAAACTGCTTTACTGAAGCGTATCAAAGATAAAAGTCCTTAGCTGACCCCTCTGTCATCAGAAAATAAATGAATGTGGAGACCAATAATGTTGAAATAAGCCTTTGTGTTGTCACTCAGTCATACCCTCCGTATCCATCTCTATAAAGTAGACCTTTATGCTTCTGAATGGAGGTGCTTTAAATACATGTAAATGTATGCAGATAAGCATATGAGTTTTAAAATGTTGCAGGCCTTATAGCTACAAGTAACCTCAATTGTGCGTTTTCTGGGAGAAAGTCTTGTCAAATTACTTTGGAACCTCGAATACAAAAGTTAACCCAAAAGAATAAGGTTCCTTTTTCTGGGCAACATGGATTGTAATGCCCTTGCCTAGAAAAACCATGTGAAGTTTACAGCTGGAGTTTTGTGAAATGTTGTAAACGTGAAGCGATGATTATACAAGAAAATGGATTTATCAATAATACATTGCCCTGGGGTAATTCTGAGCTCAAGCAAACAGTTCTTCAAATAGCATGACATCTCCACTCCTAAGTAAAGCATACATTTGGAATAAAGAAAGAATGATTACATTTGCTTTTTAAAAATGAAACCAGCTTAATTATTAACTGATTTCCTGAGTCAAGTGCAGGTCTGAAAATAAAGGTAGGGTTTTTTTTCTTTCTCCATACTTGTCTGTTGTCTTATCTTCTTGGGATTTACTTTGGAAAGAAAGAAAATGTTCAAAAAATGAATTCTCTTAGGCGTTATATTAGAGATTCAACTGTTTTTGAATAATTAGCTTCATTGGTTAAATATTTGAAACATTTTTTTACTCTGAGATAAAGAATAGCATAGTGGAAGAGGGAGCTAAAAATGATATGCATCTTTCAGAAGAATCCTTCTTATCAATTAGTAAGGAACAGTAAGCCCACTCCCTCCTTTTTCACTTATTTAGGCTTTCTTTTCTAAATAAATGCTATCTTTAATTCAAAACATCATACAGTTACTTATTTCCTTCAGTGACATGCTATGCATTGTTTCAGAAATGAGCCTGCTGGAGATAGCATGGGGGAAGGGGGGTGGGGAGTATGGGGGGTTTGGGTTGGGGTGGGGCGGAGGGTAATTAGTCTTGGCTCTATGCTAACCACCTATGAGGAGCCATAGGCGCTAACCTTTGAGCCTCAGTTTCCCCATCTGTTAAACGAGGATTTAAACAAAATTTTAAATTGTTCCTTTGCACGGTGCTCTTTTGTGATCCTTTTGAATTAACAGTAAAACCATTTCAAGTGTTGTTTAAACACAGGATTTACAAGCAAACTATCTATTGCAAACCATGGTTTGGGTTTGGCTTTGCTACTGTGGACTACAGCATCATTAGAGGCTGGTACCAGCATCAAATGAGTTGTGAAAAGGTTTTCTCTCCATTTTTTTTTTCATTGTCCTGATTTGCCTGATTGCTAAACATCTCTCTTATTTCCTAGTGAATAAGACTCCTTCGTCTTTCCAGAGATTGTTTTAGTTACCCTGGTCTTTTGGGCAGCGTGTTGACTGCCCACGTGTATCTCTGGCCTAGGGTTTAATGTGGAGCTTGATACGTATCAGCAACAAGCTGACTTCAAAATTTTGTGTAACAATGATGTAATTTCTTTTTGGTTGCACATTGCTTTATAAAAGTAATCTACATGTGGAATACACCTCAGAAACTATAAGATTGTTAACCTTCTCATCAGGAATGCTTGGTTTCACCTCTAGTTCTTATTCCATGTGGGAAAAGAGCTGTTCACATACAGACTGGCCACTGATGAGGTGTATCCACACCCCTCCTGGCTGGACTTGCTTTCCTTTGTGGTCAAATACGTCCTTTTGGTTTCCTTGTCTTATGTGATCGCTCCCCTTCCCCTAAGACTTTAAACTTTCAAATTTTTAGACACCCTGTCTTCTTGTTAGATTGCTAAGCAAAAGTCTTTTCCTTTTTTTTCTGCCAAGATTTTCTTCAAGATCAATGTGACCTTAAAAAAAAAAGCCAGAATAACCAGTACATGATAAATATTTATTCCTTACCCACAGCTCAGGGTCAGAAACTCTCAAGCCAACAAAAGCCAGGCAGATAATGCAGGAGTCAAGTGAGCCAGATAGGAAATCACAGAAAGTGGTGGGGGCGGGGTTGGGGGCTGGAACCCCCAGGGGTACAGTCCTGCTAAAGAGAGCAGCCTGCACTCAGGTCAGCTAATTATCACTCCATGTGGGAATGTGGCCTGATATTATTAAAGCTTCTGACTTTTAAAAAGAAGCTAGAAATGTCAACTTTATGTAAATTCTCCTAGTTTTAAAATATTAGTTCATAAAAATCCACACTCTGTCCAGGCCAAATAAATTACATTTGTGTCCAGATCGGTCCTTGGTTAGCCAGCTGGCTACTTTGGGCCCAGGTCATAGCTGGCCACTTCCTTCCTTTAAGGAGAAGTCTGGGATGATGGGCTATCTAGAAATCCCTTCTGCCCTTCCAGACTCGGATGCTTAGGATATATTTATGTCTACTTTCCTGATCAAATAAACTCATTTCTTGAATTCTTGTGAAGAAACTTGAACACTCCATTCTGGAGGGAGTATGTTTTATCATGGTCACATGACTTCATGGTAAACCATGGTAATAGATGCCTGTCAGTTCAGGTCCCTAGAATTTTTTGCCTGTTATATGCTGAGTACTGTCCAAGATGTGAGAGAAAATTATTTGATTCATAGGTGTCTCTTTTGAAATACATTGGAGTATTTTTTTTCCTTTCAGTGATTCATTATTTAGATATAGGTGCAACAATTAAAATCTTCTGTTATGATCTCAGAAACAGAGAGTAGAAGAGTAGAGACTGGGAAAGAGTGAGAGGAGGGAACGGGGAGGTTGGTCAGTGGGTACAGTTACAATTAGAAAGGGAGACTAAGTTCTGGTGTTCTGTTACACTGTAGGGTGAATATAACTAACAATACTTTATTGTATATTTTCAAATAGTTTGAAGAGAAGTTTTGGAATATTCTCACCACAAAGAAATGATAAATGCATGAGGTGATGGATACACTGACTACCCTGATTTGATCATTATACAATATATACAGGTACCCGAAACATCAAATTTACCCCATAAATATGTGCAATTGTGTATCAATTACAAAAAATTTAAAAATCTGTTACATTGTAAGTCCTACAGAAAAAAAGCACATGCAGATATTATCAGTGATGATCTCTTTGTGGTAATAAAAATGAAAGAAATACTGGTTATATTATGATATTTCTGCTATGAGATTTTGGCTGGTGAGTTAGCAGAAATTCAGTTCTGACATTATTTCTCTCACAGAAACAAAGATCTGAGCACCACATGTTCTCATTCATAAGTGGACCTTAAACAACTACTGTAATACTATAAGAAAATAATTGACAGTGGTGGGAAACTATGGGGGCGGGGGACAGGGAGGAGAAAAGAGGTGGGATTAACGGTAGTCAATATCTGGGGAAAGAGGGGCACACCTCATCAACAAGGGTACCTGCACAATGAATATTTGTATACCTAACCCTTAACTGTACCCCACAACTTTAAAATAAAAAATATATATTAAAAAAAATCATTTGCTAGGATTACTCTTTCTTTGACATTCTCAGTCAACTGACTTGGAGGTTTCCAACTGGAAATGAATGACGTGTCTAAGAGAAGATGCCTTTGTGACCAGCATCAGTCATAGAATGTTGCTGGGTTGTTGAAGAGTGTAGGGGTGAGTTACCCTGGGGGTATCTGGAAAAGGACAGCCGATGGGAGCACTCATCTGGTCAGCAGGGTCATACCAGTGCTGTGACAAATGCTCCCCCAGGCTGGAGTGGAGTCCAACATTATCTGATCATTGATAAAAAGCGAAGAGCTGTTGAAAGACGCATTGTGTACTTTTAATTTGTGTTGGAAGAAGACCTGTGAGATCTGGGGCTTTGAAATGGGCCAGGAGAAGTAGAATTTCAGTGTTAATTTAGCTCCCGGGGAAGAAGAGAATTGATGGTCTTTTTTTATTCTTGTATAATTTTTGTTTTTTCATTTTTTGTTTTTAGTCAAGGACTCACTCTGTTGCCCAGGCTTTAGTGTAGTGGCACAATCATGACTCACCACAGACTTAACCTCTAGGGCTCATGTAGTCCTTCGGTCTTAGCTTCTCACGTAGCTGGGACTATGGGCGCGTGCCATCACACCTGGCTTTTTGATTTCTTTTGTAGAGATGAGGTCTTGCTATGTTGCCAAGGCTGGTCTTGAACTTCTGGTTTCAAGTGATTTTCTCTTCTTGGCTTCCCAAAGTGCTGGAATTATAGGCATGAGCCACTGTGCCTGGCCATATTTTGGGATAAATTTAGAGAGTACAAGTGCAGTTTTGTTACATGGGTATATTGTGTAGTGGTGGTCTGGGCCTTTCATGTAACCATCACCTAAATAATGTACATTTTATCTATAAGGCTATTGTTCATTTTTCACGCCACCTCCCAACCATCTTACCCTCCTGAGTCTCCAGTGACTATCATTCCACACTTTGTGTCGGTGTGTACACATTATTTAGCTCCCACTAATAAGGGAGACCCTGCTGTATTTGACTTTCTGTTTGTTAGTTGTTTCAGTAAAGATAACAGCCTCTAGTTCTATCCAGGTTGCTGCAAAGGCCCGGTCTTACAGGTGAAATTCAGTCCTAGGGCAAAGATGTGTCAAGCCTTCCTCTGACTTTCCCTCTTATCTGTAGTCAATAGACCAGAATACTGTGGCGGGGGGCTACATATTTGTGTGCCATGTGGGGAGTGTAAGAGCTGGATTCATGCGTTGGGTGTCAGGAGAAGGTGGCTCTAGCATGGGCTCACCCGCCTTAGAGGTGGCCTGATGTCTGTCCCCCTCCTCTTTTCTGTTCACCATGCCTCTTTTCCACTCCTTCTGCATACCCTAAAATTCTTTTTGTGGGCTTCAGATCTTGCATCCTGATGGTTTGGGTGTGATTAATACCAGAAATTCACGAAACTGTTTTTCTCTTAGTTCCTTGTGCAAGGAGTTTTTTGTTTTGAGAGGGTAAACTAAATGAGAAAAGTTTCTTCCCTTTTTAGATGACTCAAGTTGGTTTGCTTATTTCTTTTATTCCAAGGAGTTGGGCGGGACAACAGTATGTGCTGCCCATATAACATGCAAAGATGGTGACGGTGTTACTTAAACGAGGCCAATAAGGTGGTTTAATGTCAGGTGGTTTAATGTCAGGTGGTTTTACTTCTTTAATCCTTACCACCCTGCCATGTTCTCATATTTAACTCAAGGAGAAACCAAGGCTTGTCATGGTACCTGTTCTGAACTATCCCTGCTGAGGTTCAAGATCTCGAACATTCCTCAGCCTGACATTCCAGGTTCCATGTTGAATACTTATTTTCAAGATAACACAGAAGTTACTTTCTATTTTAAAAGAACTACAATTTCAAGAAATTGAAGCATAGTTGGACATTTGGTTGAACAGTTTCAAAACATAGAGAGCTCCTTCAAACTATCCCTGAGGGAGGTCTATTTTCCTGAAGGTCTCAAAGAATAGAAAGCAGTAGGTGGGACTCACTGCTTCAGTTGACCAAGTGGTCACATGCTTAGTATGCTTTCGTGTGAATTGCCAAGGGCCTCCTGCTGCTTCCAAAATAATTCCATCACCATGCTGCCATGCTCTGCATGCCCACCACTAGAAATCCACTCCTTTGGGTTAGAGGTCCTCTGGTGACCTACGAGCTGTAGGAGACCGGCTGAAATCACACATGAAAACTGTAGCCGGAATAATTTGATGATACTAACAAAACCTTGAAATACTAGGAAACAAGATAGAGAATATAGTGTATATAAAAAGTATGTAGTTGTGTTGAGTGTATGGTAAACACCAAACACTGTTCACCGAGTGAAAATGAGGGATGGAAGAGGGCAAGGTGGGGAAGCAGGGGCAAGGTGTGGACGTGGCAGTGGCTGACAGGATGCAGGACTTTATGAAGGGGCGGAGATATGAAGAAAGGGAGGTGGAGACAGATTTGATCCACCACAGAGCTGGAATTCAGCCCTGTGTCCTGCTTGTAGCGAGCCCCTCTCTTTATCATAGTAGAAGTCAGGCTGAAATATGCCCACAGTTTGACCGTTATAAGCACTTTCTGGTTCCATGGTTGCAGGACACACAGAGTTTGACATCAGCTGTTTAAACATACACATTTCAGTCAAGACAATTCTAAACTTGAGGACATTAAAGAAAGAAATACATGTGATACCAAAAAGCAAGAATTCAAAATTCCTTCGTATGTAAAACATGAAAGCTGTAAGTCCATAAACCCCAATTCTGGTAAAAAAAAAAGGAACTACAATCGGTTATTCAGACAGTGTGAAATTTATGTGCACCTCAAGCAGGGGATTATTCAGCTTCCTGTATTTCCTGTTTCCAAAAACTGCTCTAAATTGAAAATGGTGAAAAGGGTAAATTCTGTTCCTATTTTATTTACGATCAAGAGCTACTGTTTGCGTTTGTGTTACAGAGCGACCATAGAAATCAACCAGATGCTGACAGACAAAAGGCACATGCACCAGGAAAGGAGCCAGAGCAAATTGGAGGAAACCAATCAGGAGGAAGCCTAGAAAAAACAAAGGTTGCAGACCCGTGGGGCCCCATGGACCCAGTTCTTTGCAAGGTGTGCCACTGCAGTGCTGGACACTGTAGGGAAATGAACATGATTGATGAAAGCAAAGCTGATTCGCCAGTGCACATGCAGGCTGTGGTTTAATCGAGACCCATGAGGATTACAGAGGATACACTGACTTTCCTGGGAGCCGCACACCTAGCTCTTGGCGCCTGGGAATGGTGATTGCCATCGCCTTCTTCTCCCAGATGCCTCTTGGGTGCAAACTTTGCCCCTGAATTCTTTCTACTTAAAGGCTGTCTAGGAAGTAAGTCTAAAGGGTGGGAGAGGGAGGGAGCAAAGACTAACTCTGAATTATTGATTCAGGATGCACATTAGAAGGGCTTAAAGCCCTGCAGATCCTTCTTTTCATTCCATAAGACTTTTAGTTCGTTGCCACCATGGGGAACAAATGTAAGGGGAGCAGAGAGTGGGAGAAAATACTAGTTCATTCCCCCTTAGGAACAGGCTGACCACTAGAGAACTCTGGGCATTAGAGGGTCAAGGCACAATAGGTCCAGATCCCAGTCTTCCCAATGCAATCCGCGTTTAGAACTAAAAAGCTCGCATTTATACTGGTGCGTTTGTTCCCCAAGTGGAAGGGCTATAGGAGTAAATTGGCAATTCGGGATTTGCTTATTTATTTATTTTTTTGATCCACTGGGTTCTAAACAGGGGGCGGAGGGAAGGGATACAACTTAATTATCTTAGACTTGGACCGGGTGATAAAATGTCACCCAATATTCTTGCAAGGCAAGGCTGAAGGGTGCAGGTGAGCTTGGGGTCCTTTTCCCTCCTCAGATACTGACTCAGTTTGCCACTGACTCAGTTGTTTGCCTCTTCCCCAGCGTGTGGCTACTGGTGCAAATAGGTACCCAGGACCTAATGAAACTCAGTTGCATGCATTTTACGAGGCTTTAGGGGAGGCTTTAGGATTTGTAAATCCATGATTGGGGCTGGAGGCTTCCAGGAACCGCTGCCCTAATCGAACAGGGAAGGAAAACTGATATAGCTCTGCATGCCTACTTTTCATTGTAATAAGTGACTCTGAGAGACAAGCCAGCTGCTAAACAATTTATTTCTCAGATAATACCAGGACCGGACTAGAAATACATTCAGAAGGAAAACACAGTAATTAATTTGTCACCGAAACCTGAGGGGTCCGGCTCCACTTATAGGTGATAATGAATGTTTTGCATGTAATTAGCAAGAATAATTAGCACATTCCTGGTAACAAATAGACTGACTGGTACTCTGCAAACAAAATTAATTGTTGTGCTAACAGAGGCAATTGTGTTTCTTTATTGTCTGACAGTGTCCCTTATTTGCACTAATACCTACTTTAGACCTCTGTGGCTTTGTGCAGATAGGAAGGGGAATCTATAAAATTGTACCTCTTCCATCTGCTTCTCAAAAATTTCAAGACCACCAGGGGACTTGTTTGTCAAAACTTGTTAAACAATTTGTAATCTTTAACATGTGTTTTACTGTATTAACAGTTGAACCGTTCAAATCAACTCACTGGGTAAGCTCAGAAAGCTACTCTAATCAATCAAATGCTGACATTTTAGACTCTGGGAACTTAAAAAAATTTTTTTTTACCTTCTCTGGAAAAAGAATATGTAAAAATATTGAGCTAGAAGTGAGAGGGGAAAACTTCGTAAGTTTATTTCTGTCGTTTTGTTCTTATAAGGTAAGCCTGGGCTTGGAAGCCTGCTTGTGTTTGCAACAATTGTGTTTGTAATTGTGATGCTTGCAGTTGTGATACTAAGAACAGATGCGTTGGTGCCCATTTTATAGTCCTGTAAACAGTTTTAAGTGGCATGTAAAATTTATGCACACACTTGGCTTCTTTCTCCCTAACTTTGGAAACTTTAAAAAAAAACTTCTAAAGCTGACAATATAGGAAAATAATTTTAATGAGCATGAATATTCTAGTAATTGTTAGGATATTTGGAGAAGCTGAGAATACGATAATATACTTTACAGAGGATCTCTTATCAGAACTGCATTCCTGAGGGTGCTCAATATATGCAGAATTGAACTGAACTGAAACAGAATTTAGGCAGGTGATAGGCACCAGACTTTTTGAACATGGACTTGGATTCCTGGGAGGCACAGAGCAGGGCAAGGCTGACCTTGCTCTGGGGGTGGTGATGTGTAGGTCTCACTTTTGACTTCCTTGGGTGCCACTCATGGGTAGGTACTCTACCTTCTGGAAACTGTCCCTGGGTTTCTGTGACACCATCCAACCTCCATCCCTTCTCACTTCCTCCCTTTGTGTCTGTTCCCTTTCTATTTGAGGGATCTCCTCCACTTCCCCGGCCTTCAGCGGTTCTCTTTGTGAGTCCAAAGATTGATTGGTATCATGGCTTGACTCCCATTTCTGTTTCATATTTCCAACTCTTTGTTGACTGCTTCAGATGCATCACTTTTCTCTCAAATTCCTACAAATGTGTCTAAAACGAAATTAGTTTGTCTGCCTCAAATTTTCTACTTCTCTTTGTGATATTACCATTTAATCAGCCATGGAGTCTGGAGATCTCTGGATGGTCTTTGTTTCCTCTGATGCTAACCAATTTCTAAGCCATAGCCATTATTTTTTTCTGAATGACATCTCTTTGTTCTTTTTCCTCCCATCTGCCACCAGCCTACTTAAGCCTCCGTGCCTCCTCAATGATTTTTCTGTTAGGAAATTGGGTTCCCTATTCCTTCCTCTGTTCATTCTGCACATCATAAATATATTCATCTTCCTAATTAACTAGTTTGTAACATGTAATTCACTGGCTCAGAAATACTCACTGGACCTCTTGCTTAATGTCCAAACCCCAGACTCCTTCACTTGATGTCCGGAATTCTCCATAGTTTGATTGATCCCAGTAGTTCCTGTGTATAAATATGTTCTGACTAAAATGCTGTTTTCAGACAGATTTTGCACATTCTGACTCCATGCAGCCCCTGGCCTTCTTGCTTCTCTCATCTAAATCTATCCATTCCCCAAAGCCCTGTCCCAGTTTCCCTTCCTCACAGGCGCTTCCCAGACCCCTGGAAGCCGAGCGAAATTCTTATCTGAACACTGCCTCACCTCAGTCTGATCTCTTAGCCAGGACTCCATCTATTTAGCCTACTATTGGCCTTTATCTTTGCTCGTGCACTTACTTCTTGTCTTGACAACTAGATTTCTCAAGGCCAGGGACTGTGCCATATTTTAAAGTTGCTGATAATTTGGTTTTGTATCAATCATGTTTGACGTTCATCTCAAAACTGATTTTATCCTTAAGACTGTCCCTGAAGACGGTTTTCTCTTTTTTGGGTTCTATCTGAGGCTCTGGGTCTTGCTTTGTCATTTGCTTTTCCAAATGTAGGTGATACAGAGACTCGCTGATGTCTATCCATATTGCCACAGCCCTTAGAGAAGGGCATGGCAAGGGTTCAAGTGCTCCTGCACATTCCTGAGCACGTGACTGAGAGTCCCCTTGTCGTCTGAGCACTCCCAGTAAGTAGCTTCAGGGGATCCTTGACTTTACAGCAGACTACACCCAAAGATGTAAATCCGTATTTACTCCTTTTCTTAATAGTCATAGTTGGAACAATATAGTATCAGTGTAATCGGAAGTCGTGTGGTTTGTGTAACTTTTGTATCAACGTAATTATTAGTCTTGTGATTTGTATAACTTTTGTAATGCATGATATCTTAGGCCTTGTAAACTTCCTTTACTCTAAATGTGACTATCTAAATGTAAAATGCAGCTGTAACTTAAGTTCTGTACAATGCTTTGCTGGTCACGTGGCTAATATATAGGTACTGACAACTCTGGACTATAAAAGTGGTCTGTGAGGCCTCAAGGGTGGACAGAATTATTTTAGAAAGACCTCGAGTCCAGCTCTGCTTCCTTGGATTTGAATTCAGAAATAAGTTTTTTCTATCAGTTCCCTGCCCCTTTGATTTATTGGCATCAAGGGCGAGCAGGTGAGCGTTACTCGTACCATAATACAGGGAGCTCTTGAGCAGAATTTGAATACTCATCTAGGGTTGTTCACCCCTGTGCTTCCAGCAAGGCAGGGCACCCATGGAAGAGAGTAGACAGACACTCTGTCCTTGACTGGAAGATTTCATAGGGCATACTTCTGGAGAGTGGTGAGGTAGAAGGATAGCTGTAAATCAGAGGGTGTGTTCACCTTCCCTGCTGTTGACTAGTTGTGTGACTCTGGGAAAATTACTTTGCTTCTCTGAGACTTATTTTCTTACCTGCAAAATCCATTCATTTGTTCATTCAGTAGCTAGTCACTGGGCTCCTACTGTAAGTAATTTTGACAAGGGGGTTCTCTGAACTTTAAAATATTTTTCCCCCTTTGGTGCTCACATAACATTTTGTTCATACCAATTCACTGTCTTAAAATTAGTCATGTGTTTATCTTTCTTCTCAAATAGTAAGCTCTTTGATGGAAGAGATCACATTCAATTATCCCTGTCTTTCCAGCATTTAGCAAAGTGTCCTCAGACCATTTTTTTTTTTGAAGGGATGATTATGCAGAACGGGTTAGTTGTTTCTAAATAACCAAGTGTAGCCATATAAGTACAGTTATGTTCCTTTGAGTCTCCTCATAGAAACCTGAATTTTTAAGCTCTTACTTTTAGGAGGTGAAACAGATATTTTGTGGAAATTTCCTCCTTTGGTAAATTGACCACTGACTTTAGCCAGAGTAAGTTATGGTGAATTTTCTGACCCTTAAGCTTTTCTCTTATGTGAAATCACTTTATGAGTTTTGTAGTTAGGCTTGCTTGATATTGACTGCTTCTTACATAGACGTTACAGCTAGTCCCAGAATTCGTATTAATCTAGTTGAAGTAATCACAGGTAGTTTTGGTAAATATAGATTGAAATGGAGTTTATGTTCTTTAGTGGCTAGTCAGGAAAAAAGGCTGCTCTAAAAGGGAAAAAGTTGTATAAGCCAAAACCTTAGCAAGTGGGAAGAGTGTCCTAAGATCTACTTTGAATTGGAGACAAACTGATTTTAGCTTCCAACTGAGTTTTTACCTTCAAGAATGGAAATGACTTGCACTTTCTGTCTCCTCATATACTTATTTGTCATTCTTAATAACTGGGAATGAGGCATTGAGTAAACTTATAAAATAAACATAGGGATTTTATTAGGCTAAAAATTACCATGAATTGTTATACTTTATTTAGTGTTCACTAAGAGTGAGCGAACCAACACAATTCTCTTCTTTCTTCCTGGGAATAAGCTCAAGTTGTATTTCCACTAAATGTTCCAGAAAAGAAAGTATTTGGTTAGCTCTTTTGTGTGTGTGTGTAAGCAAGAAGAATTATTAAATGCATATAATATACTAGAAATTCAGCATTTACATGGTCTTAGATAAAATCATAAGTTTAGGAATGCTTCCAGTTAGATGTTTCACTTGCCATTTTTGTGTGACCTAGCTTAAAGTTTGAATATTTTTTCTCCTTCTTTTAGTCACAGTTATTGGTTCTATGCTATGTGCCAACCACAAGGTAGTGAGTGCCTGTAGCCGTCTTGAGTGAAAGAATAGTTTCTGGCTGCTGTGAGATGCCGAGTGCAGCTGAGGGGCTCTTTTGAGCTAGGAATCTCTTCCACATGTCAAATAGAAGTCGAATACTGTATTTTAGGAACATTAAGATATTACACAATGTAGTCAGTTGAGAAGAGTATATTAAGGGTTGTGTGAATTCCACCCTTTGAAATTCTGAAACATCTTTAAGTCAAGGAGTTCTCAATGTATGTGGAATTAATTGGTCTAGTCTTTATCTGAGCATTTTGCTTTTTTTTCACTTATGCTCAAATTTTGATTAAAAGAATACAGTGAATGCATAGCAGATGGAAATTAGGTCTAGAGGGTAAAGAAATCAGAGGAAGTGTATACTTACCTTTCATGTGCATTTGAATTAAAGGACAAATGTCTGTTCTGTTCTGGATATGTTAGTGAATGTTCCCTTAGGTCTAAGCAATTAGGTTTAAGATGTTGGAAATAGTAGTTTACTTAAATTCGAATCTGAGAAACTGCTATCTTGAACTCCTGCCCTCAAGCCATCCTCCTGCCTTGGCCTCCCAAAGTGCTGAGATTACAGGTATGAGTCACCCTGCCTGGCGGAGAAGCTGCTATCTTAATGTAAATCTATGTCCCAGTAGAAAATTCTTCATGGCAAATTTTAGATGACTTTACTGTCAGTAAGAACATCTTCAGGGGTTCTTACGCTGATTCTTCGAACATGTAGGAAATCCTCTGTTCTTCTCATCTGAGTCATATACTAACAGGGCATTTCAGTATGTGCTTGTGCTTGTGACATTGTCACGGGACAAGCAGGCTCTCAGATTAAAGACTTACTTGTGGTCTCCAACCACTCACCACCCCCTTACCCCCAACCCAAACTGTGTCCTGAACGTAACTTACTAGTTTGACTTTCCCTGAACCAAAGCAATGAACTCATACAATGATTTTAAGGTTGAGTAATTATGTCTCCAGGTGTTTGACATTTAAACCTTGAAGCTGAAACAGGAGTCCAGTTTCTCTGTAACCACTTACGATAAATGTCCTTGAAATATCCCACTAAAATACTCAGCTGTAGTCAGTTTGCACTTCAACGTGGACATCATTAGGAAATGGAAAAAAGGAATCTTTCTTCATTAATAATTGGGAAGGTAGCCAGTCACCGGAAGCAGAAAGGCTTTCTTGGGAGCTGGAATGGTCTGATTTTTCCCCCTTTCCACTCTCTCCAGGTCAGAGTATAGAAACTGGTGGAAACTGGCAGTGGTGATGGTCTTTGTTCAAGTTGATTATAATGCTGATGGATATTTGGCAACCGACTGTTTGAAAACATTTATATACTGTCATAACAAATAAGTCTCCAGGAGTAGACCTGTGTGAAATTTCTTAATAGTCCAAAAGGGTATATTAAATTTCCTTGAATCTTGGAATACAATTTTCCTCACACTAATGGATAATTCTGTCAATTGCAGTACATGACCTAAATAATTTTGTATCAAGATTGAAATAAATATTATAGCAGTGACAACACTGTTTCTAGAGGGTAGGCATTTCCTTTGCTTCTGAAAGCCTCAAGGGAATGATTCTCTCTGCTCCATCTGGTGGGTCTCGCTGTTTAATCTGATACCTTTTCAATAAACTGTAAAGTTCCTTTCTTAGTTATATTAATTCTCTTCGGAGGGAAAAACATTTTGATGCCTCAAGGATCTATATTCTATTTGTGTTTTAGGACAGTATGTGCCACCTCTCCATACGTGTATATCAAGCATGAGGCTTTGAGTGAAGGTGATCTGGCTGCTCGGGTATGGGGAGGACAGGGACAAAACTGGAAAGAATAACTGAAGCTGCAGTGAAAGAAACTGAGAAGAAAAACATTAGATCAGATACTGGAGAAGTCTACAGCATTGGCACGATGACTTAGATGTCCTGGGGGCTGCGGGAGTCCTGGTGTCTCCATGCTTTCACTTCTGTTTACCCTTCAGGAAGTCTTTCTGATCGCATTGGTTTCACAGGTGAATTTGAGCTCACTGACTAAACGCTCAGCCTGCTTACCTTAGACAGATCCCACTTTGAACTCTTAAGCACTTGCAGGGTCTCTTCTTGGCCTGTTGCTTTGCAGTTATGCCCCAGGAATAGGGACATGCACATCAACAAGGAACACCTGCACAGCCCTTACTGCTCTCTGCAGCACCTGTAGCGCTCGGTGCTGACTTCTTTCCCTGTGCCGTGTGCACTGGGTCCTGCAGATTGTCCCCACTGACTGGCCCCTCCAGAGCAGCCCCAGGCTGTGGTGCAGTAATTGGCATAAGGTGGATGATGAAGATGTATTTTTATTCGAATCTCACAACAACCTTGACATAAATAGAGCAGAGATGCAGAAATCCGGACCCACTGCCTCTGCAGCTTACACACTCACCAACACACACACACACACACACACACACACACACACACACACACACACAACTCAACACACACACACAACTCAACACACACACATACACATTTTTGAGCAAGTTTGGGATGGGATGAGCCTGAATGGACCCAGAACTTAACCCAGGCTGTCTGACTGCCAATGTAGGGCTCACGTCACGCCACCGCCACTGCTGAGGAATTGTTCTTATTAATCATTAAAATAGGCCGATTGCCGTGGCATACGCCTATAATCCCAGCACTTTGGGAGGCTGAGGTGAGAGGATTGCCTGAGCTCATGGGTTTGAGACCAGCCTGGGTAACTTGGCGAGATCTCATCTCTACAATAAATTTTAAAAAAGGAGCCGGGCATGGTGATATATGCCTATAGTTCCAGCTACATAGAAGGCTGAGGCGGAAGAGTCACCTGAGCCCAGCAGGTCGAGGCTGTGGTGGCCGTGAACGTAGCACTGCACTTCAGCCTGGGCAACAGAGTGAGCCTCCAACTCAAAAAAAAAATAATCATTAAAATGGTTGGTTAAACAAGCACACAGCATGCTTTCAGACATCCCCTAAGTCTTTTTCTGCTATTGTGCCAAGCATGCGTAGTTGACTGTAGAGTGAAATCATACACCCCTGGACTGATGGCTCTGCGTGTGCCCTGTTCTGGGTATGCGTTTTCTAGATGTGGACCTGTTTAGTCCTACAGTAATCCTGGGAGGTGTGCATGATCATTATCCTCATATTACAGAGGAGAAACTGGGGGCCCAGAGCACTGAGGGAACTTGCATGAATTTCCTCAGTTAGTCAATGACAGGGCTGAGATGCATCCCAGACCATCTGTCTGAAGAACCTAAGTGCCCTCCTGTCTAATCACAGTGCTTCAGTGTGTAGCAGACTTAGGACTTACACAGTAGGATGACTTGAGGCTTCACAAACCTCTTCTTACCAGAAAGCTGACTTCTGAGTTTAAGGCCCTTTGTGTGGATCCCACCCTGGTTAGAAGCTCTCCCCCAGGATGTTCCCATCCCCTCCACTGAGCCAATAACTGACATCTCTGCCATCAGTGCACAAATCTGTCCCCTAAGCCTCTCCCCTTAAGGAAGGCGCACAGCACAATCACCTTCCCTAGACTTCAAGGGAGAAACCAGATGCCCTTCTGCTTTCTACATGCAGGTGGAACACCAGCCATGTTATTTTCTTCCTTTTAAAAACTGACATATCATAGTTGTACATGTTTATGGGGTACATGTGAGATTTTGATACCTGTAATGTGTAATGACCAAATTGGGGTAACTGGGATATCCAACACCTCAAACATTTATCTTTTCTTTGTGATGAGAGTATTCCAAATCTGCTCATACCTATTTTGAAAGATACAATAAATTATTGCCAACTATAATTTACCTACTGTAATATCAAATACCAGAACTTAATCTTTCTAACTTTCTTGTGTTTTCTTTTTTTTTTTTTTATTGAGTTGGAGTCTCACTCTGCCCACACTGGAGTGCAGCACCCGCTCCCGGCCACCGCAGCCTCGACCTGCTGGGCTCCGGCGATCCTTCCGCCTCAGCCTTCCAAGTAGCTGGAACTACAAATGCACGCTACCACACCCGGCTCATTTTTTATTTATTGTAGAGATGAGGTCTCGCCAAGTTGCCAAGGTGGGTCTTGAACCCCTGGGCTCAGGCAGTCCACTCACCTCAGCCTCCCAAAGGTGCGGGATTACAGGCCACCGAGCCTGGCTGTGTTTTCTTTTTTTTAAAGAGTTGAATCTCATTCTGTTGCCCAGGCTGATGTACAGTGGCGCAATCACAGATCATGCAGCCTCAAACTGTCGGGCTCAAGCGTTCCTCCTACCCCACTCTCCCAAAGTGTTGGGGTTATAGCCGTAAACCATTGTGTTTGGCCTCTTTCTTAGGCCTTGTTTTCTGCATCTTTATCTTTGGTCAGTTTAGCCTTCTCCACATCTTCATTCATGTCTTTCCCTTCCTCCTAAAATGTGGAGATGAAATTGGGCACATACCTCTTTAAGAGTCAATCAACCTAAGCCAGTTAGAGCTCTGGACCTATTTTCTAGCACTTGCTTATCACCCTTCTATGATTGTTATGCTCCAGCTTCAGGCTAACGCTTCAGCAACAGCATGGGTTCCCTTTCAGTTTGTGATCTGGCCACTCCTGGATTTTGCCTATTGTAAAAGGGGGCTCTCTTGAAGGTCGTTTTTCAACCTCAAAATAGGAAGACTTACATTAAACTCTTAGACTTCACTCTGTGTTTACTGAGTCGTTTCTCATTTCGTATAGCATTTTACATTTATTGATTTAATATAACTCTCCTTTCTTTGAAAGACCTCTGACCAAAAATGCACTTTGCAAATTACTTTTTTTAGTGTAAAAACCTAAGCACAAATTGTCAAGGTCGTACACTTTCTTGAGCTGACTGACCCATTGGGTTACCCATTTTCCATCTCTTTCTCTCTCACACACACATACTCCAACATACACAGCCAACACACACCCACACAAATATGCACCCACATACATCCCAACACACATACCAACATACACTATGCATATGCACATGTACACCAACACAATCCTCAGTACTCTCCAATACAAATACATAGATCAACACATGCACACCCTGTCACACACATACCTCAGTGCCCTCCCATGCACACACACCAAAACATACTCTGACACACACCAGAACATACATGTATGCTCACTAACACACTCATGTACATACATACCACCAAAATATTCATACCCCCTCACATATCCCCCCAACACAGACACACAAACTCACACACACACATTTTCAAGCAAATTTTCCCCCATCAAGTCCAGAGTAAATTATAGCAAAATCTGTATGTAGCTTTGCTTTCTACTTTGCTAATCAAAAGGAAGTGGTGAAAAGTTCAAGTATTTTAGACTCATAACTGAATTGGGAAAATACTGGAAAAGACAGGGAATTACTGTCTATTGGCAGAAAGATAATCAAATAATTCTGAAAGCTATTGTGGTATGTTCTACAAGTGTTGGACTTTTTTGAGCCAAAATTTTCCTATTCAAATTTAATAATATTCAATGGCTTACACAGAAATATGTTTTTTATTATATAGCTATAATTTGACCATGAGCATAATATAATAATGTAATAGAACATTTCGCTGTCTGCTTAGAGAGAGAATTTTATAGTTATTAAATTACAATCACTGTATTCTCAAGGTACATAAATGAATTCATTACTCAGCACAGATTCAAGCGTAGAATACTATTTGAATAATGTAAGCCCTTAAGAATATATTTAATTATTCTTAAAATAAATTTAACATGGGTAGGGCTTGTTTTCATGATTCAAAAATTGGGAAGAGTGCAAGGAATATAAATATAGCATTAAAATAAAGCTACATATAAGGACATTTGGTTGTTGTTAATTGGTATGTTCAAATAATTATTTTGCTAATAGATGTGTTTGTGCATGTGTAGGGTGTGTATATTAGGTGTGTATGCATGTGTGTGCTATGTGCTTGTGCATGCGTGTGTGTGTGTATGGATGCATTGTGCCTGTCTCCGTGTGTGTGTGTGTGTGTGTGTGTGTGTATGTGTGACAGAGAGAGTTGTGAAACCAGCAGCAATGAGAGTTTAGGCATCTGCTCTGGTAACAGTCTCTGCCTCCCTGGATCTTACTGTGTTTTGACACCATCTAAAACAGCAGCTTTATTGCCTGAGGGCTACTAATTGCACAGACCACATTTTTCTCTCTGGGTTTCTCATGACATTGCTGGTGACACACAACATTAATGTCCAAACACTTAGAAAGCATTTCTAATGAGATGAATACACATACAGCTGTTTTCAGATACAGATGTTTTCTCATGGTAATCGTTGACATGCAGCAATACATCCTGGAGGAACAATAGAGGTGAAGAGGAAATGGGATACTGAGGATGCAGGACACAGCCTCACCAGCCCACCTGGGTTCCACCCGAGGCCTGTTCATCTCATCTTCACAGTTTGTCTCTCAGACTTTGCTTGTGTGTTTTTATTTTCTCCTTCTTACTGTTTTGCCTTTCCCAATTCCACTCATCCACTCCTCCAATTAAAGAGTTTCCACGCTAGAAGACCTGCCTCAGTTCCCCAGTCCACACCAACAACAGTTTCTCTGTGTCCATCCTGGTGCCAGGCACTGCCCCAAGCACTTTACATATGTCATCTCCTGTGACCCTCACAGTCACTCTATGAAGTAGATACTATTTTTATCTCAATTCTATTGCTTTAGAAAATGAAGTGCAGGTTAAATATGTGCCCAAGATCACGTAGGTAATGAGCTGAGATTGGGCTGCAAGCCATGTTCTGTCTGCTATTGCTGCATCACTGCATCATTGCATCCCTGTGTCATTGTGTCACTGTGTCATTGCGTCACTGCCCTCTGGTTTCTCCTCTCTGCACAGTTTAGTATCTATGTCAGTCAAGCATGTTTTGATTTTTAGCTAGAGGCTATTTGTTCTCTGGTTCTTGTTTTCTTTGTTTCCCATGACTAGATCTCATCTGTCCAAAGAGATCGTGATTTGATTGTCCCAGCTGATTTTTGTCTGACTTTGGATTTATGTCTGCCATTTTACTTAACCCTTGCTTTTCCTGCATTTGTTATGTTGCATCCATACCCTTTTTTCTTGCTGTCTTTTGTATTCAATCCCAGCTACTTCATTTCCTCTATGACTATGGGGAAATTAAAATTTTATATCTACTCTTTGTTGGGTTTCTTTGAAGTAATAATTATTAAGTGTAAAAAAGCAATAACTTTCATGTTCTTCTGGAAAAATACAAGACTTATATCTGAGCTCCATTATCCCTTCCTGCCCATCTGCCATTGCTTCCTAGTCTTTTAGATTGATCTTTTATTTTGTAAACTTCACACATTAAATGTTATCAATTTTGTATTTCTTATGTGTAGTTTTATCCTTGTTTATAATTCCTTTGGTCACCATTTCTTATATACCAGAACTTCCTTCTGAAATCATTTTTCTTCTTCCTAAATTTCTTCCATTAGCAGTTTTCCAGATTTTTTAAAATCTGAAAACATTTTTGGTTATTATTTTGTTCTTAAAAGAGAATTTTGCTCAAAACATTGTTCTATGTTGATTGAGAGATCTCACCAGTTTGAAGATATTCCACTCTTGTTTGTCTTCCACTATTGCTGCTGAGAAGTCTGCTGTCTGTCTAATTGTTTTTTTCTTGTGGTCTAGGTTTTCTCTTTGGATTCTCCTAAGATCTTTTCTCCCTCTCGCTTAAAATTGTTCCTCAATTTCACTATGAATAATTCCTATTTTATTTGTGTTTACCTATTTATTATACTTTGTGTTTCCGTTATTTGTGGATTCATGACTGTAATTGATTCTGGAAATATTTCATTAACTCTTTACATATTTTCTGTACTCTATACACTTACTTTTTTTTTGCTAAGATTCCAGTTAGATGCATGATAGAGTTTCTCATTTTTTTCTCCATATTCAATAATCTCTCACAGTTTTCCTTCTCCTCCTCCTCTGTGCTATATCTGAGTAATTTATTTAGTTTTACATTCCAGCTTAGCAGAAACATGGGCTTAAATTTCCAGGGTTTTTTCAATTCTATTTTCTTATTGTACTACTTATGATTTTCCTCTTACATCTTAACCTCTGAGCTTCACTGGCATGTATGTATGTGTGAGGCTGAGAATGTTGAAATAAATGCAGCTGTTCTTACTTCAATAATCAGGCATGTGAATACTGGCCCAGATTTTTATCCTATGTAGCTCCACGGGAACTCTCCCAGGATGTGATTCAGATGACTGACCTTAAACAACCACCTCCCTGTTCATCCATCAATCATTGACAAATCCATCTGTTTCTGAGTGGGTTACTGCAATTGCATCAAAATACCTACATCTATAGTCTCAGGGGAAATGTGTTGCAATCCTCATCAGTGGTAATTTTCTTTAAGAAAATGTTAGTACAGAAACAAGCCCTTCATAACAAATTGTCTTTATATAGACCTCAACAAAACCAGGGACAATGATTATGATGATTTGAACTGCACACAGTGGAACTGGCAGTTTACCCGACAAGGGAAATTTTTCTTGAGATAAAATTAAAATCTCCATACTTTCATCTGCTCATGCCTTGCCCATAAGTGTACATTTTTGTAAGTTTTGCTTTGCCCAAGTAGCTATGCTTGTTTCCGGTTGCTGAGTTGCGAGATTTTTCCCTCTAATCTTGAATCTGTGTATCTTTATTCAGCAAATGTTTTTGGTTAGAGTTGTGGTGTGTGTGTGTGTATGTTTGGGTATTTAGGGGCAGAGAAGACACAGGAAGCAAGAATAAAAAAAGACTTGGCTGCTGTCTTCTTTTCATTTTCATAATTATTCCATTTTGAAAATTTAGTCGCAATCCCAACCACACCACCAACAGCCCCCTTCAGGAGCATCAGGAACTACTATTTCTACAAGTACTCCAGATTCCTTTTCCTCTTTTACTTCCTTAACTACAAAACATGCCATAGGCCTGGGTACCATTTCCCAATGCCTCCTTCTATAATCCACTTTGTTGAGTGACCGTTTATTTTCATGGCTTCCAAAAGCACCTTTACACCATTGATTTTCAAATATGCCTAAGCTACATGTTGCATTTCAAGTTACTTACTGACTTTCTGCATCTGGATATCTTTAGTCACTTCATATCCATAAGTTTAAAATCAGAATTATTATCTTCCCCTTCAAACCAATTTATCTTCTTAACATCTTCACTTCTTTTAGAGGGGCTATCACCCTTCCAGATTCTGTTGTTAGAAATTTTGCAGTCACATATAACTCTTATCTTTCTTCTATACCTTCAGTTAGGACTAATTTATTCACAGTAAACATAGTGCCTAGGACCTATGATAGCCTTAGGAGTTCATGAAATGTCTTAATTTCTTTTAAAATATGAAGAAAAAAATTAGGTAAACATTTTTTCCTAAGATACAATATTATTATATACATCCTTATATCAATGTAATAAAGTATACACATACTATGTATTTTTTTCTTTCTTTTTATGGAGGAAGGGGCCCATGCAGATGAAAGTGCATTACTCTCAGTGACTATTGAGTCTTTGAACTTACTGATTAGTCCGTTGCATATTTCCCTCTCCTCTTCATTTTTCTTTATTGTGATCAACCTAATCCAGTCTCTTATTACATTACCTCTGAATAATACTTGCTGAGTGCTATTGTAGCCCTACTAATAACTCAACTTCTAATGGGGTTACTTCCCAATAACTCCATCATAACTCAAAAATATCATAAGTTGAAAATGTATTCAATACTCCAATAAACTCTTCATAAAATTGAAAAATTGTAAGTTGAACCGTCATAAGTCAGGGTCTGTCTATATGTGAATGGGTTAGAGATGAGGTCCTCTATAGAAAGGTAGTGAACCCAAATTTGCCTCACAGAAGCAAGCAAGGGAAAAATGAATACTGGACTTGAAATCAAGAAGACCAGTGGTTATATTCTTAATATAGTTGTCTTGATTTCCTTACCTTTAACTGGTTTAATGTTTGTTCTACCTTCCTTACAGTATGGTGGTGGGGAGCTGATAAAACAGAATTGAAGTAATTGTGTTCATTTTTAAGTGTTCTACTATGGTAAGGAGGCCCTGCCTCTTTTGTGTTGATTCTTAAACCAAGAATGCACAGATTCCTTATTACTTACTTTATCAAATGTAAGCCCTGAGGGGCTTTGAGGTTCTCTTGGCTTGGTCCCATCTCCCTCTTCCACTCTAGAGCTCACCAGCCTCCCCTGTGTTGATCTCTTAGTCCTCAGTCATCTTCATATCACATCTCTTCTCCTGGCAACCCTGTCCTAAATGCTTTGCTTGGCCACTTCTCATTCTAAAATGTATTGCTTACTCAAGCTATGTGTATTTTCTTTAAGGACAGATTCTATTCTCTTTGTTTATTCCATAGAGTCTGGAGCAGTGCCTTGCATCTGTTTGTATTTTTTATTTTTGTAGAGACAAGGTCTTGCTATATTGTCTAGGCTGGTCTAGAACTCCTGGGCTCAAGCAATTCTCTTGCCTCAGTCTCCCAAAATGCTGGGGTTACAGGTGTGAGCCACAGTATCTGGCTCCTCATATCTATTTTTATGTAATGTCTTCTTTTTTGTTGTTTCTGCAGCCACAATGTCTTCTCCTTCCCAGCCACTTCTCCACAACCCACTTACCTCTCAGAGTCTCACTTAAGGCCTGAATTCTTCATAATGCTTTTCCACTGCTGAGCCTCTGGGACTTCTTTTTTCGCTGAACTTCTGTTGCACTTCCTGAATAGTTTAGCACCTGGCCGCTCAGCCTGTGCCTTTCTAGAAGTGAAAGAAGAGAATGTGCTTAGGTAAATGCATTGTCCACATTGTAAAGGGATTAAAAACATTTCAGATTGGCATATTCTGAACTCAGTGTATATTTTCCATGATTAAAAATGACCACTGTAAGATTATCTTCATTAAGAAATACAACATAGAGGAGACCTCAATGACCCAAAAGTAGATTTTCACAGGATTCTTTTTTGGTTGTTGTTGTTTAAAGAATAGCAGTTCAGGCTTTAAAAACCACCACAGAAATTAAAATGTAGATATTCGAGGTCCCAATCTGGCCTTCACTAAATTGACTACAACAATAATCTATATAATCCATGTGTGGTAACCTAACTCTGCTCCAGGAACTCTGAACCTGACACCTCCCTTCCTTGCCTAATTGCTATGATTAATTTTCACACTTGTAATGTAATACTTGGCTCTGTGTTATAACAGAGACTCGAAGGTCTCAAAGCAGTTCAATTCCTGAATAACTAAAAAAATGCATGAGTAACCTAAAGGTGCTGAACAGCGCTTATGAACAGCAACTGACTGTTTGGACTGAATGAGAACTGTTTCTGGATTCCTGATGCCCTAGGTCTGGTGTGTGAATTCTTCCTGTGGTAGAAGGGAAATATCTAATGACAGCAAATTGCTTATTCTGGACCATTTTTGAGCCTGGTTTTAACATTAGGGGGAAAACACACCACATCTGCTGAGTAAAGAGCCAGACGAGGCGTTTCACTGCAGTCTGGGTCCGAGGGAGTGCCTGTGGCCCACCTCAAGCCTCCTGTCCGGAACCTGAGGAACACTGCTGGCTGATGGGTGAGCCACACAGGATGACTCCCCCTGGAGCACACGTCCTGCATACTTCAGAGTCAGTACTGGGGTTGGAAACTACAAAATCTGGGGGAAGGAAGCTGTGGGGGAGGCGGTGGTGGGGTAGGGGTATGATTGAAACACATCAACACTCAATTCAACTCTAGGTGACCATTGATTTACTACAGCTTGGGGACACTTGAACAGTTTAAGTAGCAGGGAAGAGTGTCTGGGTAAATTGGTAGCCTCGAGGCACAGATATAACTCCCCCACTTAGAAACACCTTTTAAAATAGCCAGTTCTCCTGCCTCTTTCCCCATCCCTCTCTGTCTCTCTTTTTCTCTCTCACCGTCCCTCTTACATGTTCATATATCAGAGACCTAAATAAGTTACTGCTAAGTATCTGCCAATGGACTTTAGAACGAAAAGCAAGACAAAACAAAAACCAGCCAAAATAATGACATGACTCCTGAGAGAACTAGGGCACAGCTGTGAAGTAAGAGGATTGCCCACCGTGGCTTGCAGATCACTCCTGCCACTGAGAGGTAAAAGTGTGCTCATCAGAGCTCAAGTAATAAAAGGAAATGGATTGACCGAACTTCAGGATGTCCAATTCTTCAGCTTTTCATAACCTCTGTGAACCAGTAGTTTAGGACCCCAACTGTTTTCAAGGCCCCTTTGCTTGATCCTAATATGTCTGCCACATAAAACAGAGACATGGTCATGGGGGAGGCCTTCCTTTGGGGGAGCCATCTAGTTCATGCAAAGATGAGGCTTCCAGCAGTGACTATGCTGTGCTATGCTCTGTACAGTGGCTGTTCTGCTGGGATTAACAGCAGAGCACCTACCTTTCACATCACAGCAAAGGATGAGAAAGACAGGAAAACAAAGCCTTCCGTCTCCCAAGCAAAACCAGTTTGTACTGACTCAATTTTCTTTCTTTTTTCCCTTCTACTTCGGACTAGAGGTTTCTTTGTGAATTTGGGACACAAAAGCTTGACTTATGTTGGACAATACTCAATGACAGGCATCTCTCCATGAATGGAAGTAACATGAGACAAGCATGCAGCTAGCACTATTCACAGTAGCAAAAACATGGAACCAACCCAGATGCCCATTGAAAGTGGACTGAATCAAGAAAATGTGATACATTTACATGATGGATTACTGAGCAGCCATAAAGAAGAGCAAAATCATGGCCTTCACAGCAACATGGATACAACTGGAGACCATTACAGAAACAAAAAACTGAATATCACACGTTCTTATTAATAAGTGGGCCCTAAACATTGGATACTTGAGCACAAAGGCGGGAACTACTGACTCTGGCCTCTACTGATGGGAAGAGGAGGGAGGGTGATAAAAGCCACACAACTATTCATTGGGTACCATGCCCACTGCCGGGGGGGAGAGAGAGCTCGTTTGAAGCCCAAACCTCACCTGCATGCAATTTACTTATGTAGCCAATCCTTGCAAGTATCCAACAACTCTAACATTAAAAAAAAGAAAAACATAATAAAAATAATATTTGAAATGGTTGTTTTTCTCTAAATAAGAAAACAATATTTAAATAAATAAAATAAAAATAATGTTTGAAATGGTTGTATTTCTCTAAAAAAGAAAAACATCATAAAATAATATTTATTTATTTAATTTTATTTTTAAAAATTTTATTGTGAGCACAAAGGCAGGAACTACTGATGCTAAAGATGTGGGGTACATTTCAGGGTTAGGTATATAAACATAGATCATGCAGGTACCCTTGTTGATGAGGTATGCTAGCAGTTTCCCTCAACTGTCAATCCCCCCTCACCCCGACAGTTTCCCACTACTGCCAATCGCTTTCTTATAGCATCGTAATTGTTCAAGGTCAGTTTATGAGTGAGAACATTTCAAATGGTTGTATTTCTCTAAATATGAGTTATTACCAGAAACAAGAAATTCAGTGGAGGCAGCAAATAGACTACTAACTGAGGAAAACTGAACCAGTGAAACAGAAAGCAAATTTGAAGAATTTATGGGAAATGAAAAGGTAAAAGGATGGAAATATTAGTTAATAGAGAGTGATTATCAGGGATGCAGTCAGTGTAAGGGTGATAGGCTTACTGGTAAAACAAAACAAGGCAAATTTAACATAAATAATAAGGAAACATTAATGAAAGTGTTCTTGACCTAAAGGAAGAGTTCAATACAAATGTTTAAAATGACTTAGATAAAATAATGAAAAGAATCACTGTTAGAGAGCCCACTGAAAATTTTAAGCAATAAAGACAAAGAAAAATTTCTATCTGTATTTAGGAAAGAAAGCCATGAGGGTAAACACAGATACTTTTTTTAATTGAAACAGTAAATACCAGAAGAGAACTTAACTCTCATTAGGGAACTTTGAAGGGAAACATGGAGACCTGGTAGGGCAGAGACTGCAAATAGTCCCTCAGTATTCACTCTCTCCTTCTTCCTTTCAGTAACAGAAACTTTTGGATTTAGCTGGCCCCATGGACTTCCTGCTGAGACCACATTTCTCAGGCTTTCTTGGACTTGGGTGTGGCCATATGATTAAGTGCAGGTTAGTGGCCTGGGAAGAGAAATGATGGGTGCAATTTCAAGCCATCCTCTTAAAGATGAGGCTGCTTGGGTTTGGGTGCTCTCATCCCTCCCCTTAGATTAGAATGTGGTTGAGGTGTTGGATGTCAGCCTGGACCATTGGAAGGAGGTCAGTATCCAAGGACATGGTGGGGCTGAAACTGAAGGGGCCTGGGTCCTTGGGTGATCCTGTTTCATGGAGCTTCCTGGCAAGTCCTGGTTGATCCTTCTGGACTCATAAGAGAAGAAGACTTCTGCCTTGTCTGAACACATACTATCTTGTGACAGCATTATAGTCCGTGTTCTAACTGAAATGTGTGTGCCTTGTGCATGTAGACAAGTTGTCAGTCAGAAATGATGTCAGAGAAAGGCTTATTTACTCAATGGAATAACCCAATAGCCTTTCAACACATGGTTCAGTAGCAATTAGAATCACAGGAAAATGTAAATATCAACCCAAAACTTATGCCTTATAAAATGTTAACTCAAAATGGATCACACACATAAAAGTGAGATGTAAAACTATAAAACATTTAGAGAAAATGAAAATAAAGTCTTTGGGACTTAGAGCTAGGCAAAGAACTGATGGATATAACACCAAAAGAGTACTCTATAAAAGGAAAAATTGATAGATTACATTGCATCAAAATTCAAAATGTTTACTCTGTGAAAGTCCATGTAAAGAGGGTGAAAAGACTAACTACTGACTAGGAAAAAGCATTTGTAAACCACGTATCTGACAAAAAGTTGGTATCTAGAGTATATAAAGAGCTCTCAAAATTCAGTAGTAAAAAAAAAAAAGAACAAAGCAAAAAACCCCAAACAATACAATAAAAAAACAAGCAAAATACATTTAACTAAAGTTGGAAAATAAGCCCATAAAAAGATGTCCAACATCATTAGCCATCAGGGAAATGCAAATTAAAACCACAGTGAGGTAGCACTACACATTTATTAGAATGGCTAATATAAAAAATAGTGACCATGCCAAACACTGGCAAAGATGTGGGAAAACTGGATTACTCATGCATGGTTGGTGGGAATGTAAAATGGTGCAGTCACTCTGGAAAACAGCTTGGCAGTTTCTTCAAAAAACTAAAGCTGTAATTACCTATGGCCTAGCAATTGCACTCTTAGGCATTTATTTCAGAGAAATGAAAACTTATATTCACATAAGAGCTTGTACACCAATGTTTTTAGCAGCTTTATTTGTAATAGCCAAAAATTGGAAAAAACCCTGATGTCCTACAGCAAGTGAATGGTTAAACAAATTGTGGAATATCCATATTGGGGAATATTACTCAGCAATAAGAGGAAACAAATTATTTATACATTCAATAACTTGGATGAGTCTTCAGGGAGTTATGCTGAATGAAAAAAGTCAATCCCCAAAAGTAAAAAGATTCAATTTATAAAACATTTTTGAAATATATAAATTTTAGAAATAGAACATTAGTGGTTGTCAGGGATTGGGGCAGGGTGTGTGTGTGTGTGTGTGTGTGTGTGTGTGTGTGTGTGTGAGAGAGAGAGAGAGAGAGAGAGAGAGAGAGAGAGAGAGAGAGAGATATTATAAGATACTGGCTTACTGAGAACTCCCTGCACTCTGCAAGCTGGGGACCCAAGATAGCTGTTGGTGTGGTTGGACAGGGCAGCGTTATGTATGAGTCTGAGGGCCAGTGGCATAGATTCCAGTTTTGGTCTGAAGCCATGAAAACCAGAAGCACCAATGACTGGAGATCAATGTCCCAGCTCAAGCAGTCAGGCAGAAAGCAAGAGGATTCTCTCTTCCTCCCTATTGTTGTTCTACTCAAGCCCTCAGTGGATTGGATGAGGCCCACCTACATTGGGAAGGGATTTACTCAGTCCACCAATTCAAATGCTAATATCTTCTGAAAACACTCTCACAGACACACCCAGAAATAGTGTTGAAGCAGATATCTGGGTATCCTGTGATCTAGTCAGTTTGACACATAAAATTCACCGTCACACAGGGTATGGGAGGGAGATGGATGTGATTACAAAAGGGCAACACCAGGGATCCTTGCCATGATTGAGCTTTTTAGTATTTTGTTTGTGATGGTGTATGAATAAATCTACACATGTGATAAAAGTGCATAAAGTGTGCATGTGCATGCATGCACGTGCGAGCACACGTGCTCGCACACACACGCGCGCGCACACACACACACACACACACACACACACACACACACACAGAGGTCCAAGTAAAACTAAGACAATCTGAATAAGATTGGTTGGTTGTGACAATATAAATATCCTGGTGGTGATATTGTGCATAAGTTTTGCAAAATGTTACCACTGAAGGAAACTGGGTAAAAGGTAAATATAATTACTCTGAATTATTTCTTATAATTGCATGTGACTCTACAATTATCTCAGTAAAAATTTCAATTAAAAAAATACAAGGACCCAAGAAATATCCAACTACTTTTCTTAGATAAACTATAAAAAACATTTTCTAGGACAATGAGAAATAAAAGAAAATTAAGAACTGTATTTGAAAAGGACTGAAAGTGAGCATTTGTTGCTGGTAAGACTTTTATATACAAAGATATAAAAAGAGGCAGTTTACATTTAATAAAACATGGCCTTTATACATCCAAATGAAATTTACAAAGGTTGTGATGGATGACAGAGTAAGGCAAAATTCTAAGTTTCTTATCTTCTATAAAGACAAAAAAATTATTGCTTTGTTGTTTCTGTTGATAATCCAATGCATGTTTAAGAATTATTGTGGAAACCTTAGTTGCCATTATGAGAACTAAAAGCAGAATGTTTACTTTCTGAATCATTGTATAAGTAAAACAAACTATATTGTCTATAAACAACAAACACACACAAAAGACCCCTGAAGAAATATTATAAAAAATAAGTATAAAGCGAGATGGTGTAAATATCAAATCAAACAGTTGAAGTAATCTAAAATGAGATAATGTGTTAAAAAAATCTGTGGTCTGGAATTAAGTTAAAAGCAGTATTTGATTATATTGTCTTAAAGAAGAACTTGAAATGCTGCCTTCGTGCAGAGGTGTCTTGAAGTTTGGACTGGGCACAGGGATAGGTTTGGATTTGTCCACATGTTGTAGACTGAGGAGTTGAGGGATAATCTGAGAGACAAAAATTTAGAATAAAAAAGGAAAACAAAAATGTAGGCAGAAAGTCTAATGAAGTGTTGTTCCAGGAAGCTAGGCAGAGAAGCAGGATATGGAGGTCACTTGACAAGTGCAACAGGATTTAGCATGAAGGTTGTGATATGGAATCTGGAAAGATTTCCCAAATGAGCAGGCCACAGTAGGATTTATTTTAGAAAATATATTTTCCTTTGTTGTAACTGAGAAAGAGCTGTTTAAAGTGTCAGGCCAACTCAAAGATGCTGTCGATGGGAGATACATCTGAAATCATTAATGGAGAAAAAGTATTCTCTAATGTAACTGAAGGGTAAGCAAAGAGAACTCTGGCACATTGAAGCTAGGAAGGGGGTGTTCTCCCTGAAAGAGGTGCCTATGTCCCTCCCAATTCTCACCTTGGTTCTCTCTTGATTACTTTCCAACCATACTTCTGCCCCTACTGCCTCGTGGAACATTCTCATCAAGGTCATTTGTGGGCTCCATGAAGTGGTAGCCATTTACTAGTCTTTGTCTTACCTGACTAATCAGGCATTGGTTCTGTTGATGATCTCTGCTGAAATGCTGTACTTGGCTTCCAGGACACCCCTGCCCTGGTCACTGCCCATCTATCTGACCTCCCTTTCTCAGCCTCCTTTGCTGGTTTCTTCTCTTCTCTTGAACTCCTACATGTTGGAATGGTCCACATCTCAGCTGTTGGACCTCTTCAAACAATAAATTTAAAAAAGTATTGTCTTTACTCATTTCCCAGGGGAATTCACCCATTCTCATGACTTTAAATTCCCTGTATACGCTGATGAAAAGGAAGATGTAGATTTGATTTGCATTTGAGGAGCTGCTGGGAAAGCCAAGGCACTGGTTCCCATTTCATTTACTAGTCTCAAATGCTGAATGAACAATACCATCTAGGTCAAGCTTTCCCAGCATTGGCACTATTGACATCTTGGACCATTGTGTCATGTATCATAGGACGTGATGTGACATATGATATGATATGATAAGATATAATAGGATGTATTATAGGATAATGAGCAGCATTCCTGATCTCTGTACACTAGATGCCAGCAGCACCCTCCCTCACAGTTTTGGCAATCAAAAGTGCCTCCAGATAATGACAAATGTCCTCTGGGGTGCAAAACTACCCTTGTTGACAACCACTGGTATAAGCAATGAGAGAAGGCTAGAATCCCTATAGAAAAGAAGGAAAGACTGGGTGTGTGTACTCAATGAATTGGATCAATTTAGGCTGGGTATGGTGGCTCATGCCTGTAGTCCTGCACTTTGGGAGGCTGAGGTGGGAGTATTGCTTGAGTTCAGGAGTTCAAGACCAGTCTAAGCAACATGCCAAGACCTTATCTCTACAGAAAAATCAAATTAACTTGGTGTGGTGGCATGTGTCTGTAGTCCCAGCTACTCAGGAGGCTGAGGCTAGAAGGCTGAGGCCAGAGGATTGCCTAAACCTGGGAGTTCAAGACTGGGATGAGCCATGATCATGCCACCGCACTCCAGCCTGGGTGACAGAGTGTAACCCTATCTTAAAAAAAAAAAGGATCAATTTAAAAATTAAACATGAATAACATTAAATATAGAGAAGAAGGAAGATTCTGAGGTAGGGTTTGTAATCTTCTGGTAGCAAAAAATATTTTGTGTATTGTATTGTTGGTGGTAAAGTATATTTCAAGCAGCAACGTCTTCAACAGTCAAGCTGACTGTTCATCTTGTATAAAACATCTGTATTTACGAATGAGGGAAAGAGTTAAGAGGTTGGCAAGGAAAGTCAAAATTTTTAATGTCATTTGCTTGATTGCCGACCTTTTTGATAATTTTGTTTTTCCATTTAATGTTGCCAAGTGGAACTGAGTATTCCTTATGGACTCATAAGTGCATAAGCCCAGAGCTCAGTAGATACTTATGTAGGGCTAACTTACATGGTCAATCAAGATCACCTATTAATGCATCAGTCACATAGTGGTCATTTTAGGGTGATTGTATAGGATCTGATGAGGCATTTACTGTCATCATAGCTGAGCAAATTAAATTGAAGGTTAATTATACACTCACTTAATTTCAGGGTTTCTCTTCTTCTTCCCTCTTTCCTTATCTCTTTAATTCTCAGTTTCCATTAATTTCTTCTTTCCTTTTCAATGTTGCTATGCTTTTGATAAATGCAGAGAAAAAGGAAAGGAGAGGAGTAGAGTAGTGAATACAGGGGGAGGGCAACATATTTTTTTAATTGAAATTGGGAAGGAATTGCAGTGTTTTAAACAAACAAAACTCTGAAGTCTCCATATAATCATCGGTCTATTATTAATCCAGAATTTTTTCTGGGTTAGAAAAAGATGGCAGATTCATGTTGCTCTGAATATTATCTTTTGTAAATCTTATATTTATCAGTGGTCTTATTATCGATTTTTTTTCATGTGGTTAGGCTGACTGTTAAAGCAATCTGAATAATGGGAAGATTTGTCTAGAGTTTCTGTGCCTTGCCTTAGAATACTTCTATAACAAAATCCAGAAAGTGCTGCATCTTGCAGTTTTTATGGAAACAGTGATTATTGTTATTTTGACTCACAAATATAAAAATTTGCCAATATTAATCTGTCTTTGCTTTGTGTAAATTCAGATGGTTTTGAAATAAGAGCCAAGGTAGAAAGATAGATGTAAGGATAATCTTTTAATGAAGACATTAGAAGAGAATGTTAACGAGGAAGCAGGAAGTTTGAACAAGTCTTGATCATGTTTTCATAAATATTTGTACAGGAGATGCAGCAAGTTCCAATATGTAAACACTATTAAAAGAAACATTTCCCCCTTTTTTTCTTCCCTATGAGTTTTGCAGAATTTCAATCATATTTTTTCTCTCCCTGTTCTCTATTACAAATTTGCACATTGTGAGATTACATGTTTAATACTTACATAGAAGTAGAAAATGAAAAGCCAAGTTTTATGTCATGCATGGCAGGTTTTGTGCATATCAAGTTGCTGATGGAATTAGAAATAATGAAATTAGTATACAAGTCCTATTTTCTACACCTCGATGGTGTCTGAAGGATGTGGTGAAGACTTCACAAGTTTTTAGGAAAGAGATGGAGAACATATTTAGCTCATAAGATGAAAATGTACCTTGATGCACATTTGCATTCATTATGCTTAAAGGAACTACATGGTATTTTCAAAAGTAGATTTACTAATTTAATTCCTAACAAGTGGACCAGGGGCAAGACTTTACATAAAGGAAGCAAACAGTTTTCAAATAACTTGGTCGAATGCCTTTGACGTTGCTTATTTTTTTACTCAGTTAAAATCCACGAGCTGAGGCTCAGCTCGGTGGCTCAACCTGTAATCCCAGGTCGAGGTGAATGGATTGCCTGAGCCCGCCGATTTGAAACCAGCCCGGGCAACTTGGTGAGACTTCATCTTTACAATAAATCAAAAATTAGCTGGACATGGTAGCGTGCACCTGTAGTTCCAGCTACCTGGAAGGCTGAGGTGGAAGGATCATCGGAGCCCAACGGGTCCATGCTTGGGTGGCAGTGAGTGTGCCACTGCACTCCAGCCTGGGCGACAGAGTGAGAGACACCAAATCAAGGAAAAAAAAAATCCATGAGTTAAAAAAAAAGTCCTATAGACGACAAGTATTTTTTTCTGACTGAGGAACATATTCCCATGAGTGCCAAGTTTACTGCAAGAGTTTCAACTCTTGTTCAAGTGCTTCAGAATCCCTGACGTAACCTTAGGAAAGTCATAGGTTCTCTCCAATACTATAGTTCCTTATCTGTAAAATAAGATAGTCGAAATAGAAACATTGCATAGTCCCTTCTGGTATCCCATGATGACATGCTCTTTACATCCTTAAGAATGATTATGGCAAATTAGGGAAACTTCCATGGAGGGTGAGTTGCTTTGGATAATAAGCTTTGTTCTTCTGGAGAACTTATATTTTTGCTACAAATTAATTTCTTCCTCAGCCCCAGTTCTCCTCAGAACCAGAGCCGACATAACTTCTCTGCTTTTTTCCCTCAAAATCCCTTTTGTCCTTGGAATTTTCACAAGTTATGACAATTCTCATCTTCTAATTCAACCTCAGGAAAGAAACATGAAGTAGCTGAATAATGACAGCTTAGTAGAAAATCTATGACTTGTTGATACATCTTGTTGCTATCTTTTGTTGCTAAAGAGATAAATAGTTGGTAGCAAATCATGGTGAGAGCAGGATTTTGGCATAAGATAGATTTTGTACACTCAGAAAAAAGGTGCTTGTGTCTGGCTCTGAATCCAAGCTTCTGATTGAGTGGATGAGAGAAAATAAAATTGCCTTTTCGAAGAATTCATTGTTTCATCTCTGAACTGCACCTGGGTCAGGGCATCTTACTCTTCTTGAGGGACCGCCTTCAACCTTGGTGTGCTCAGTGTTGTCTCTTGTGTCATTACCTCAACTCCTAAAACTTCCTTCATTTCACAAAACCTTTCTTAATCAACTGGATAAAAATGGGTGCATCCCAATACGCTCTTCCTTTCTACCTCTCTCCAGCGCTTGGTTTTGCTACAGGAATAAAATAAAGGAGGGAATAATATACTCAGTTCTCACTTTGGTTTTTTTTTTAAATTGCAGTTGCATTCTATTGCCCAGGCAGGAGTGCAGTGGCACACTCCTGGCCACCGCAGACTCAACCTGCTGGGCTCAGGCGATCTTTCCACCTCAGTCTTCCAAGTATCTGGAATTACAGGCATGCGCTACCATGTCCAGCTAATTTTTTTAATTGTGGAGGTGAGGTCTCACCAAGTTGCACAGGTTGGTCTTGAACTCCTAGGCTCAGGCAGTCCTCACACCTCTGCCTCCCAGAGTACTGGGATTACCAGCTTGAGCTACGGTGCCCAGCCCTCACTTTGTTTTGAAGAGTTTTCATTAGCCCCAATGCTTCTGAAAGGTTCAAAACCATTCTTGTGCCTATTCTTTCTGGAATATAGTCTCACTAAAACTCAGGAAAATGTTCTTGAATGCTTTAACTGAATTTTCAAGAAGTGTGTTTTCCAAATGAATTACCCAAACTCCACATTTTGGCCTTACTCAGTTATAATCTATATACATCCCAGCGTATGAAGAAAAGATTCTTTTTCTAAAATGCAATCATGAACTAGACATTGCTGGGCAGAGTGTGAATAACAACCTCTCAAATGCTGCTGCAGGAGTAGTGTTTGATAGTGTCAAATGGGTCCATGATGCATGAATTGGAGGGGCAGCTTCCAACCTTAAGCAGGAAGTCAAAAATCTTCTCTACAAAATGATGCTAACCATCCATGCCCTAGCCCTCACTGGCTCTCCTCTCCTCTCTATCCCCTGCCAAGGACCACAGAGCAGAATCTGATTAGACAGTGGGAAAATGGACACATCACTTTGCATGCTGCTGTTGGAGAGATGGTTATCTTTTGCAAGGAGATTTGAGGTGAGTGGGGACTTCTATAGAAATCCACACACAAAATGCAGTGATCAAGTACACACAGAGTGCCTGATTCAAGGAGGAACCAGCTCCTTGAGTCAAGAAGTAGATGTTTTCACTGGTCACATGAGCATCAAGGTAGGATCATGAGTACTGCTAGAGGAGGGAGGAGGGAGGGGGGCATGTGGCAACACAGTGGGTACCTGGTCCTCTATGGGGGGAGAGAGGGCCTGCTAGAAGCTCAAACTTCACCTGCAAGCAACCTATTTATGTAGTAAATCCCCACTTGTACCCCACAGCTCTAAAAAAATTTATATATACATACATGAAATTTATGTGTATAAATTTATATATATATATACATAAAATTTATATGTATAAAAATTTATGTTCATGTGTGTGTGTGTGTATATTTATTTGTTTATTTATTTATTTTGAGTTGGAGTCTCATTCTGTCACCCAGACTGGAGTGCAGTGGCCGCTCGCAGCCACCGCAGCCTCGACATGCTGGGCTCTGGCGATCTTCCGCCTCAGCCTTCCAAGTAGCTGGAACTACAGGTGCGCTACTGCCCTTGGCTAATTTTTGATTTATTGTAGAGATGAGGTCTCACCAAGTTGCCCAGGTGGGTCTCGAACCCATGGGCTCAGGCAATCCACTCACCTCAGCCTCCCAAAGCGCGGGATTACAGGTTGAGCCACCGAGCCTGGCTATTTATTTATTTTAAAGTGGATGTTTCAGAGAGACCATGGGACGTGGAATCAGTTCTTGATCATAGGCTCTTTGCTGTGAGATACCCACTGACTTCATTGAGATAGAGTGCATTTAAGTTATCTGGATTTCTGAATATGAGTTCAGTATTCTCAACAAATTTGTGTTGTTTCATGAAGGCATAAACACCTTCACATTAGCCATTACAATAAATAACTACCCCAAATTCAGTAACTTAATATACTAGAAGCTTCTCACTCACATAATGGCCCAATGTAGGTGTTCATGGCCAGCAGGGACATTTCCACCCCATGGGATTCAGGGCCTGTTTCATCCATCTGTGGATCTATCCTGTATAAGGGTTCAAGCATTCCTCACTGAGATGCTGGAT
Source organism: Carlito syrichta (assembly GCF_000164805.1). Lineage (NCBI taxonomy): Eukaryota > Metazoa > Chordata > Mammalia > Primates > Tarsiidae > Carlito > Carlito syrichta. Next base: position 85,155 of record NW_007232557.1, read on the forward strand.
GGGGAAGCAATGTTTTACCTGTAGTGGTTGTTGTGGTTGACTCTCATTGCTCCAAACAGCCTCAGAAAAAAAAAATCTGAGCTCATCAGATTTATTTTTCTAGTGCTTGGTTTAAGGAGGGCCTGTGAATCAATATAGAAACGGACACCTGTAGGAGCTTTTCTGTTCTCTCAATAAATTGTGCTTTACATTGTCTGGTTCCAGTGTCTGTATTTATTATTTCTTTAGAGACTGCAAAATAGTCTACTTCTATCATTCTTTGCTTATCAGCTGAAATTCTTCTATATTGAGAAGTTACCCTTACTCAACCCATTATCCAGCAGAAGAAATGCTATAAGAAAGGCAAAATAAGTGTTCTATTCTTTCTCTTTATTTCCGAGATTTTCAAATAATAAGATGATTCCCCAGTATCCTCCAAAAGTATTTGATGGGGTTTTGTTGTTGGTGTTATCATTATAAACATTTGCATTGAAACCTTCCCCAAAATAAAAATCAATCAATCAATCAATCGTGCTTTAAAAAAAATTAAAAAAATTAAAAAATAAAAGAAACTGACACTTGAAGGTAAATCCATTTGGGGATCTCAAGAAAAGTTTTTCTTTCCTTGAAGAAAGAGCTACCAGATTGTTTGCCTGGATATGATGCCAGAAACTACTATCAGTTAAAGATGAAGCCCATACTGAGCGTAGGCAAATGAAGACATGGAAAGCAACCAGATATGTGATGTTGTTTTCAGACTGCTGGAGAACTGGAAGCCTCCTTACTTCTGAACTTTTAAATGTAACAATTAGCAAAAAGACTTTATGGCTGTAGCCACTGTGTGTCAGATTTCTATTACTTCCTGTCAAAGAAACCCTTGCCCATAAGAGTTTCTTTCTTATGGTGATGAGTAGAAGTAAAATTTGATTAAACAGAGCCATGAATGGTGTGGATACCGGAAGTCTCAGCTACTTGGGAGGCCGTGGTGTGAGGATCGTTTGATCCCAGGAGTTGGAGGCTGCAATGAGCTATGATCATACCATTGCACTCCAGCCTGGGCAACCAAGCTAAACCTTGTTTATAAAGGAAAAAAACTGATTAAGTAATTTTTGTTTGCAGTTACCACCTGCAAGGTCCTGGGCTTGGAGGTGCAATTATGAGAAAGGCAGATTTTTTCTTTTTTTTCTTAGTGAATTTCCAGCACATTTTAGATAAGCAATATGGAAGGAAAAGTTGCTGAAAATACTTATGTTTTCAACAGTCCTTTGGCACTGGCTGTTTCCCATAACTTGTTTCCCATGAATATACTGTTGTGTACATTCAGCTCTCTGTACAGTATTCAAACATCCTTTTGGTTTATTAATGAGATTTTTCTATTGCAGTTCTAAGAAAATACATGTTAGAAACGGAGCTGAAATGAGCCAGGGACTTTGCCAATTTTCAAAATATCATTTACCAGGAATAATTTGATATTTGCAAGTTTGATGTAATATATAATATGTTTATTATTAATATTTATCAATGCACAACAGATTGCATGTCCACTGTGCATAAGGACTTATTTTGTTGTCTGTTGAAGTAGTTGCTTAAAGTGAAATGGTTTATTTTGCCACTTACTTTTTTGCTGTAAAAAAATGTCTTTTGGAAGTAAATTTGGTACAATTCCATTTCTCTCTGTCCTTACAACACTGGGAGGCAGAGTCAGAGATGTGTGTTTGCTGTGTCTTTGAATGTGAATCCTAGGAGCAGACATTTGCCTCTGAGAATTTTAATGCACATTGAATTGACCCTAATAGATACAGTCTTCTTGGTCTAATCGCTAGTGAACTTGGACGATAGGCAACTTTATTGCTGTTGTTGTCTTCCTTTAAGAAAATGACATAAGGTGAGCAGTGCAGTCTTCCTTACTCCCCAGTGAAAAGCTGACTTTCAGAATTAATTTAGCATTGACCTTTTGCTGAATGACCCATGCCGGTCAATTTAATAATGATGGAAAAATGCTTTGGGTTCATTAATAGCCATTTGGAAAATTTCCAGGGTAAAAAACACGGTGCTTATTATTATTAATCTATAAAAACTTTTACCATTTAGAAACTGTACAGAACATTACAATGAAGTTTATTTCAGTTCAGAACTTGATTACAAATCTGCCTGTCTGCAATAAGAATTTCCTTGTGGAACTTCAACCACGTGGCTTTTTGCATGGGCAATAGCAGTACTGAGAGCACTTTGTTAGAGAAAATGGTCAATTAATCTCCGTTCAACAGTTTAGTTTAGCCCATCACTACAAAGCCATGATAACAAGTTTTAACATGATGCAGATGTTGCTGTGATTCTAGAAATGAGCACATTCTTTATCCTGTGGTATCCCAGTTCATTGGTGTATTTTCTGACTTTGGCAGAAAATTAAAGTGTTCACAGGATTTATTTTTAAAGACTTTTTTCTCCTTCTTCAGTGTGTGGGAATTAAATAAAATACCTCTTATTTTTGGCTTTGCCATTGATACTTCTCTGGAGCCAAAAAGAAGAATGATTCTGGGCTTTACATTTTACCTGCTTCTTTTCACAAGATACTTATGAAGCCTAAGACATTTCCTGAAAAGTAAAGTTGAACGGTGGAGGGTGGGGCCAATTCAGGCATTCATTCAATAAATATTTATTGTCTGGGTGCAGTGGCTCATGACTGTAATCCCAGCAATTTGGAATACCAAGGCATGAAAACTGCCTGAGGCCAGGAGTTTGAGACAGGCCTGGGAAAAGGAGCGAGACCCCGTCTCTACAAAAAAGAAAAAATTAACTGGGCGGTGGTGCATGCTTGTAGTTCCAGCTACTCAGGAGGCTGAAATGGGAGGATCACTTGAGTCCAGGAGTATGAGGCTGTAGCAAGCCACGATCACACCACTGCACTCCAACCTGGGCGACAGAGACATTCTACCTCAAACAAAAACAGATAAATAAATAAGTATTTATTGAGGACCTGTGATATTTCAGAGGTTCTGTTAGGTTTCAACAGACACAGGTGGTAACAACAAACATTATTTGGGTCCACGGCACACTTAATTGGTACTTACAGAAAAAATAATATCTCTGAAAAACATCAGCGTAATTAACCATGGCTCCCAGGGAAAAAATAAATGAGTTAATCAGCTAGTATATCCTAGGGAAAAAAAAGTTTACAAAGCACTCTAGTTAAGGGAAGAATAGTTAGGCTGGAGTCAGTCAGATAATCAGTTCTCAACATTCATTCATCAGTGAGAGCTGTGGTGCTCTCTGCTAGAATATGGAGGTGCACAGGACACAGCCTTTGCACGAGGGACACTCACAGACAGGTAAACTAGTCACTAGAATGTTTTATGATGAGAGCTACAGTGGATGGAAGTACCATACGTGATTTGTAAAGACACAGTAGCTCACTCTGTCTTGATGGGATGGCATGAGATTTTTTGGAGAAAAGAATGTTTAAACTCAGTTTTGAAGTCTGAGTGGGCATCAGTGGGAGAAGAACCCTCAAGGCAGAGGAAATCACACGAGCGGGCACAGAGAGGCATCAGAGAACATGATGTGTTCTGGAGAGCTTTCAGATTTGTATATGAAGAGTATAATATAGGAAGGTCTGTGTTGAGGGGTGGTGAAATTTGAGGTTGGAAATGTAACCAGGGCCAGATTCCAAAAGAGCTTATAGGTAATTAACTAGTAATGCTTCCCCCAAACGGGATCAAGAGTCATGAAAAGTTTTTACGTAGCAGAGAGAGTCGACACCTTTGGAAATGTACGTCTCTGACACAGGGAATAGATTGAGGGATGGGATTGGAAGCAGGAACACAGGACAGGAGTCATTGGGAGGTGGGGGGTGTATGTGCAGGTGTCACAAGGGGGGTGTTGGTGGTGATCCTACTGGCATCTAGCAGGCAGAGGCAGAGTTTCTGCTAAATGTTCTATAATCTGCAGGTCAACCTCCCACACCAATTATCTAGGCCAGAATTTCAATAGCGACAAAGTTGAGAAACCCTGTGTAACATTATGATAAATATTCCTAAGGTTACTCATTTGACTCACTTGCACTTTTGTTATGAATACTTGGATATTACACAAATACAGAACTGACAAGTAGAGATGCTTCTGCTGGTGAATAGAATTATATGGAACATAAGGGCCAGAGTAGCTTTCAAGATAATCTAGTGGTATTTTCCTCTTTCAAGCTCGCTCATTAAAGATAAATTCTTATGCTTTTATGCAAGGTCCCAAAGAACACAGAGGGGGAGGTGCAGCTGCTTTTGCTGTTCCAGTCAGTTCCTGGGGTACCTTTCTGAAACCCTGTGATTCTGCTCAATATAGTTTGTAAAATATTCATCTAGTTTAGTGTTCCTTAGTCAACCTATAAGAAAATGAAAGCATAGAGAGATTAAGTGATTTTCCTATGATCATGTATTGGGCTGGTGACAGACCAAGGTCTTCCAATTGCATGCTCTTCTAAAACAGATTGGAAGATATAAACAATTAAGCTACTTATTATTGCTTTTTAAAAATTTTACCAAACTATCTGTATAGTCTATTGACATACACTAAAAAATCATATTTATATATACACACAAACAAATACATATGAGTTTGTAGATGTATAAATATAAATCACTATTTTGATAAAATATACATAATTAAAATGCTATATTATATATCATATTGCATATATCTATCTCTCTCTATATATATATATCTGCTAGGGCTGCCATGATAAAGAACTACAGACTGGGTGGCTTAAACAACAGACATTTACTTTCTCACTGTTCTGAAGTTTAGAAGTCCAAGATCAAGGTACTGGCAGGATTGGTTTCTTCTGAGGCCTGTCCTTTTGGTTTGTAGATGGCTGTGTCTTCGCTGTGTCTTCACATGGTATGGTCTTCCCTCTCCACCTGTTCGTGTTTAGATTTCTTCTACTTATAAGGACATAAGTCATATTGGCCTGGAGCCCATCCTAATTACCTCATTTCAATATAATTGCCTCTTTAAGACCCTGTCTCCAAATACAGTCAAATTCTGAGGTACTGGGGGTTAGGACTTCAACGTATGAATTTTGGGGGGTCACAATTAAGTCATAACAATGTAGAGCTATAGGCCAGGCGTGGTGTCTCATACCCATAATCCCAGCACCTGGGAAAGCCAAGGTGGAAGGATTGCTTGAGTTGGAGTTCGAGATCAGCCTAGGCAACATAGGGAGACCTCATCTCTACAAAAAACAAAAAAATTGACCAGATGTGGTGGTGGCGCACGCCTGTAGTCCCAGCTACTGGGTAGGTAGGCGGAGGCAAGAGGATTGCTTGAGCCTGGTAGTTTGAGGCTGTGGTGAGCCATGAACCTGCCACTGCATTCTAGACTGGGTAACAGTGAGAACTCAACTACCTGCGGGTTCGAGACCTGCCTGGGCAACTTGGCGAGACCTCATCTCTACAATAAATCAAAAAATCAGCCGGGCGTGGTAGCGCTCGCCTATAGTTCCAGTTACTTGGAAGGCTGAGGCGGAAGGATCGCAGGAGCCAAGCCGGTCGAGGCTGCAGTGCCGGGAGCAGCCACTGCACTCCATCCAGTCTGGGTGACAGAGTGAGACCCCAACTCAAAAAACAAAAAAAAAATGTATATATATATATATATATATGGAGAGAGAGAGAGAAAGAGAAATTTTGTGTTTGTTGGAGAGCAATCATCACTCTTAACAGAGTGCTGCTGATCTACCCTAGCACACGAAACATATTCTTCTTGTGAAATGGGACTGAAGTTCCAGACCCTTTTCCACCAGGTCACCGAGAGAGGGCTCCTCAGAAAGAATTGTAAAATGGCTGATATTGAGGAATGCTCCAAAGGGACTCAATGTGCTGTGAGACTCTTGGATAAAAACCTTTAAATGAATTTTGCACACCGGTTAGTCTGAATCATAATTATATTGCATTATTGTTCTTGCAAAGAGTGCATTTATGACAAAAGTTGGGAGCTCCCCAAGTACTTTCTGCATGCTAGGAATATAGAAAGCTGACCCGAGGAAACAGAGGCAAGGGATTCAACACTCATTAGCCTGTTGAATTTATCAGAAATGTGAGCTTTGAAATTTTACGCCTGCCGCTTCTACCTTTAGAAACCTAGGAGCTTCTATTCAAACTCAGTTTTTGAACTTTGAGGAATGGGTTGCTAGTCTTGCACTTGAATTGGGTAGTCAAAGGCTTTCATGGATTATATCTGTATTCAGTTGTACAGTGGTGGGGTTTGTTCAAAGCAAGTGATGCTTCCTAATTTTGAGACGATGTGCTCACCTAAGTTGGGAGAATGTTCTATACAAGAGAAATAAAATGCGATGGCATTACTTTACTTGTGTCCAGAAAGAAAGAAAGAGCCTGTCAAGTTATGATTTTGACTTAAATGTACAAAAGTAACTTTTTGTGAAGAGCACCTGGAGTTGGACCTCGGAAGAGTTCTGTGTCTGTCCTAACTGTTGCAGCACTGGCTTGTATACCTTCTTGCATGGGTTACTGATGAAGTCATGGCCTTCCTATATCCCACTTTCTCAGCCAGCAGAGAGATCTGCCTAAAACACCATCTAATTGTATTGCTTACCGGGCACATCTTGGAAAACTTGGAATGACTCTTCCTTTTTTAGACACCAGAGTTCATCTTCTCTGCTTGGTGTACGGATCCCTCACATACTGGGCCTTTTCCTCCGTCCTTACCGTAACTCTTCACCTCTGATCCCCGAATCCAACCCTACAGATATGCTCACTCTGGCTTCTACATTTTACCTACTTCCTTTCATCTGAGTCTCTGTTCAAGTGGTCTCCTGTTCCCTGGATACCATCATTTCTGCTTGTCATCTGTTAGATCCATTTTTTCAATTCCAGTCCTCTCCTCTGTCCCAGGAGTCTTCTCTGGTCTCCTCAACATGACTAAACTCTATTAGCTGCCATGTATTTCACCATTTACCTTGTATCTGAGCATTTATTTATGTTCAGCTTTTTTCTCACTAGATTGTGACCTAAAAGTATAGAACTGTGTCTTAATCATGGGTCATTTGTTCCCATACAGGGATTCCAAAATGCTTTATACAGAGGATACCCTTCAACAAATATCAGCTGGATTGAACAAATAGAGCCATATCTAACTATAAATGATGAAAATTTACACCATCTAAAAAAGTTTTGGATATGCTGTAAATGCTATGTGGTTTGAAGCAGTAACCTCTCCACCAGACAAGGTGAACTGAGATGAGAGCCATGGAGCTGTGGAAAGGCTACCCTTGCTTCTCATGGGCCAAGTGGATATCCAGATTAGGCTGCCTGGCTTATTACTAATTATGGTCATGAACGGACTGCTGATATGGCTTCTTGCACTTGGTGCTTTTGATAGATGAATGCTAACATCCAGTAATCATAAACACACTAGAATTGGGGCTCTTTCAAAAGCAATGGCTTCTTTCGAAAATCTTGATCCAGTTGGATAAGCAGCATGGAGTTGCTGTAGTCATGTTTCACGATGGACCATGGATCCTGATGTCATTTCTACATACTGCTTTAGGATGGGTTTCTGTTCTAACTGAAAATCACTTTCATTTTACAGAACTCATTTATGGCAAATGACACATAAAATTTCTTAGCATCTAATGACTGAGACGGCTTCATTTATAGAAAATATTTTGTGAGCAGGTTATACATAAACTGAAGACACTATACCATAGTTTAAGAAAAATCTAAAGGAAGAAAATAATAAAAATACATATAGAAATTAATTTAAAAGACAACAAAAAATTACGAAGAGAAATAACACAAGCAAACTTTAACTTGATACCCTGAAAATATACAATTTCTTTCTTATGTTTACAGTTATTTCTCACTACTGTTTCTAGAATAGCCAGATTCACTTACTTGCACTACTAATAGCATTCTAGTGTAATCTATCTCATACTCTTTCCTGACCTACATGTATGTCTCCATTCTTATTTTATCTATTTCTATTGTGCCTGTGTTATTCTGTTGTTCCAAGTATTGTTTAATTTTTGATTTCTCTCTTTCTTACACAGTTTTACCAGTATTTAATCCATTTTGAAAATTTTCCTCTAAGAACTAGTGTTTGCTTGTGTTGTTTCTCTTCATAATTTTTCATTGTGTTTTAAATTAGTTTCTTTTTTTTTTTTTTTGAGTTGGAGTCTCACTCTGTCACCCAGACTGGAGTGCAGTGGCCCCTCCCGGCCACCGCAGTCTCGACCTGCTGGGCTCTGGCGATCCTTCCGCCTCAGCCTTCCGAGTAGCTGGAACTACAGGCGTGCGCTACCATGCCCGGCTAAGTTTTTGATTTATTGTAAGGATGAGGTCTCGCCAAGTTACCCAAGAGGGTCTTGAACCCGCGAGTTCAGGCAATCCACTCATCTCAGCCTCCCAAAGCTCTGGGATTACAGGTTGAACTACCGAGCCCGGCTTAAATTAATTTCTATACGTATTTTTATTACTTTCCTCCATTTTTTTCCTTTAGATTTTCCTGTGATATTTTTCGAGTTACCTTTAGTCATAAAATTTTTTATGGCATCATTGAGGCATAATTTACATACCATGATATTCATGATTGTTAAGTGTATAATTCAAAGATTTTTAAAAGCAAATTTATAGAGTTGTGTAACCATCAGCACAATGCAGTTTCAAATTTTACCATTGTTCCCCCAGTTTTTCTTGAACCTGTTTGCAATAAGTCCTTGCTTCCACTCTCCTGGTCCCAAGTCCTAAGTAACCACTGATCTACTTTCTATGTCTAATAAACTCACCTTTTCTGGATATTACCTATAAATAGAATCATAAAATGTGTAATTTTTTGAGTCTGGCTTCTTTCACTTCACATGATGTTTTTCCATGTTATATCATGCAATGTTCATCCATGCTATTGATATGCATGTATATATATTGCCAAAATAGTATTCCATTGTGTGAATATACAATATTTTGTTTATCTGTTCACTGGTCAATGGTCATTTGGATTGTTTCCAGTTTTTAGTTATTATAACTGATGCTGTTATGAACATTGGCATACAAAGCTTTGTGTGGACATTCTTTCTACTTCTTTTGGGTATATTTCTAAGAGTAGAATTGCTGAGGCGTAAGGTAATTCTCAATTTTACTTAATTAAAAAAAACCCTGTCAAACAGTTTTCTAAAATGTCTATGATATTTCACATTCTTATCAGTAATGAGTGAGGATTTCAGTTTCTTCACATCCTCATCAACCCTTGCTTGGCATTGTTTATCTTTTTTTGACTATTATAATTCTAGTAGATGTGTTGTAATATTCTCATTGTGGCTTTAATGTGTATTTCCCTAATGTTTAATGGTGTTAAGCATCTCTTCATGTGCTTGTTAGTCATTTATATGTCTTTGGTGAAATGTCTATTCCAGTCTTTTAAAAAATTTAAAAAATTGAGTTGTTTTGTCTTCTTATAGTGTGTTGGAAGAGTTCTTTATCAGATATATAATCTGCAAATATCTCCCCCAGTCTGTGACTTGTCTTTTTAATTACTTAAGTGTGTCTTTAGAAGCAAAACATTTTTAATTGTAATGAAGCCCAATTTTACAATTAAAAAAAAAAAAAAGACTTGTGCTTTTAGTGTTACATCTAAGAACTCTTGCCTAATTCAAGGTCACATAGATTTTTCTCTTATGTTTTCTTTCAGAAATTTTTATAGTTTAAACTCTTAATTTAGGTCTAGAATTCTAGGATCCAATTGAGTTGGTTAGTGCATGTTGTCAGAAAAAAGTCAGAACTGTTTTCTTTTCTTTTTGCATACAGATACCCAATTGTCTCTGCACCAATTGTTGAAAAGACTACACTTTTTTCATTGAATTATCTTGGCAATTTATCAAAAATCAATTGAATAGAAATTCAAGGGCCTATTTCTGAATTCTCAGTTCTGTTCCATTGATCCATGCCTATCTTTACACCAATGTCAAATAGTCTAAATGATTGATGCTTTATAGTAAGTTTGGAAATTGGATAGTATGTCTTCCAACTTGTTCTTCTTTTTCAAAATTATGCAGGATCAGTAGATCTTTTGCATTCCCATCTACATTTTAGGATCAGTTTGTCAATTTCTACAGACAAGACTACTGGACTTTTAATAGGGATTGCATTGGATCTATAGACCAATTTGAGAATAATTGCCAACAATTTGACTGTGATGTGATCTCTTTGTGTTAGTCCTATGAGGGTTTGTGGAACTTCTTGTATCTATAGACTATCTTCTCTATTTACCAAGTTTAGAAAATTTTAGGACATTAAATAATGTCCTCAAATAGTTTTCTGTTTCTTTTTTCTTTTTTTCTTATGGAAATAACATTATAACTATGCTGTTGTTCCACAGGTCTTTGATGACTTTTTCCAATCTTGTTTGCTCTGTCTATCAGATTGGATGCTTTCTATTGATCTGTCTTTAAAATTTTTTTTATTTTATTATAGGAATATGGGGTACAAGTGAGGATTAACTAAATAAGTAGGCTACATGCAGGCAAAGTTTGGGCTTCTAACTGGCCCTGACTCCTTTTGTCAGTAAGGGATACTTGTATAGATACAAGTATCTTTGTATTGTCATGTGCCTCTCACCTTCCTCCATCCCTCCCTCTCCTAGCTGTGCCCAGAGCCAATCACTTCCTTGTGCTAATGTGACTAATGTTCAAGACCACTTATGAGTGAGAACATGCAGTATTCAGATTTTTTTCTGTGACAGATCACTTAGTGATGGTGTCCAACTTCATCCAATTTCTGCGAGTCCATGATTTTTTCTTCTTTATGTCTGTATAATTCTCCATCTTGGATTTGTATCACATTTTCTTTATTCAGTCCACTTTCTATGAGCAGTAGAGTTGGTTCCATGTTTTTGCTACTGTGAATAGTGGGGCAAGAAAGATGCATGTGCAGGTATCTTTTTTTGTAGAATGATTTATGTTCCTGTGGGTATATTCTCAGGAAAGGGATTACTGGATCATATGAAAGGCCAAATTTTAGTTCTTTTAGGAATCAGCACACTGCTTTCCATAGAGGTTGAACTAGCTTACACTCTCATCAACAGTGTAAAAGCATTCCATTTTCTTTGCACCCACATCAGCATCTGTTGTTTTTTGACTTATTAATGATAGCCATCTTCACTGGAGTTAGGTGGTATCTCATTATAGTTTTGATTTGCAGTTCTCTGATGATGAGTGAGGTTGAGCATTTTTTCACATGTTTGTTGGCTGCTTGTTGTCTTTTGAGAATTGTCTGTTCATATCCTTTGCTCACTTTTTAATGGGTTTGTTGGTTTTTTTCCTTTTGCTTTGTTTGAGTTTCTTGTAGATCCTGGATGTTAGACCTTTGTCAGATGCATGATTTGAGATTTTTTTCACCGTTCTGTGGGTTGTCTCTTAGTCTCTTGATGGCTTCTTTTGCTGTGCAAAAGCTTTTCAGTCTTGGTGAGGTCACATGTATCTATCTTAACTTGTAAAGGTCTTCACTTTTGGGGACTTGGTCAAGAATTTGTTGCTGACTCCAGTGTGCATAAGGATAATTCCTTTGTTTTCTTCTAGGATTTTTATAGTTTTAGGATTTTTATAGTTTTAGGTTTGGTCTTTGATCCATTTTGAGCTGATTTTTATATATGGTGATAGGTAGGGGTCCAGTTTCCTTCTTCTGCATGTGGTCAACTAGTTTTCCCAGCACCATTTGTTAAATATGGTCTCCTTTCCCCTTCCTCAGTGATTGTTAATTGTGATTTTGTTGAAGATGAGTTGGTTGAGAGACCGTATGTTTGCTTATGTAATCTTTGTTCAGTTCCATTGATCTATGTGCCTAATCTTATGCCAATACCAGGCTGTTTTGGTTACTGTAGCCTTTTAATAAAGTTTAAAGTCTGAAAATGTGATACCTTCTGCTTAGATCCTTTTGCTGAGGAGCCAAGGATCTATTTGGTTATTCATGCATGTGTTCTTACTGAATTTATCAAACCTATGTCTGGAATGACTTTCAACGACTTTCAAGCAATGATGAAAGTTAGTTTTAAAATAATATAATAAAAGCTTAGAGGCAAAATGAGACCTTTATAATTCTTTCTTCAAACATTCCTGAGTTATGGAAAAAGATTTTCACATTTGAATGGTAACTTATAGAAAAAAAATTGAACTTCTTAATTTCTTAAAAGAGTATTTCAATGATTTAGGTTAAAATCAACAAAGGCGTGACTTTCCTTGATATACCTGGGTTTTTCTTGCATTTGACTTCAGCTGTGTACATAATGCTCTTTATCTCATGGTAAGAGTTTGTCTACCTTGTTAGAATTCATGAAGCTACCATTAGAAATGTTGTCTAAATGGAAATATTTTAAAACAGAATGTGGTGCATATTATTTTTCTTCCCAGAAAATAACATTCCAAAGAAGATAGTTTCATTTGATGAATAGATCTACGAAGCAAAATTGTCATATCCTAAAATACAAGTGGCTTCCTGGGAAATTTATAGGTTTCCAAAATTTCAAAGTCAGATTGTAAATACAGCTGCTGTGTGTGATTCTCTGTAGATAAAACCTCTGCAATGAGCAACTGCAGTATTTCACTTGGGAAGTTATTGTGTCAACTTGTGATTTAGATTATAGAAGTCATTAAAGAATTTACATAATTCTGTGATCTAGCAGCTGGGAAAATGTAGTTTTAATTGCCAGTACAATATAGTTATTCCTTGAGTTGTTATTTTTAGCATGGAGAAAACTACTAATATTATGCATTTTTTTTTTTTGAGTTGGAGTCTCACTCTGTCGCCCAGACTGGAGTGCAGTGGCCACTCCCGGCCACTGCAGCCTTGACCTGCTGGGCTCCGGCGATCCTTCTGCCTCAGCCTTCCAAGTAGCTAGAACTACAGGTGCGCGCTACCACACCGGCTAATTTTTTAATTTATTGTAGAGATGAGGACTCACCAAGTTGCCCAGGTGGGTCTCAAACCATGGGCTCAGGCAATCCACTCACCTCAGCCTCTCAAAGCGTGGGATTACAGGCTGAGCCACCGAGCCCGGCTGCATTTTTTTAAAAAGAAGGAAAGTTCTTAATGGTCATTTAGGCCAGTTTACTTACTTGAAACTGAGACTCAGAGACATTATTTGACTTATCCATGGTCACAGACTTCCTTGAACACCTTTTAAATTTGCCTGGCCTACTGAATTTGCAAAGAAGAAAGTATTATATACAGAAGATGCTGAGACTGGGAATGTCTTTTAAATGTGTTTTGATTTGTGTGTTGACAGAATCTCTATTAGAATATGTTTTTTTTTCCTGTTTGCCATCTCTCTCTCTCTCTCTCTCTCTCTTTTCATGAAGGATCTATTTCATGTGAATTCAGGTAGAGATGACTTCCTCACACATGACCAAAACACATTGGTTTGGCCAGTTGGAATTTCATATTCTTTTTTTTTTCAAAACCAAAAACATCTTTATTTTAATCTTTCAAAGAAGAATTCTCCTCTTTCCAAGATAATTATGATTAATTTACAAAAATGGGTATATATCTTCAAAGCATTTCCCTTTAATGGGAAACTTAGCTTTATAGGATCTAAATATTAAAAAGTTGAAAAAAAACAACAACTTATATTTTGCTGCCATTAAAAGACAAAACAAAATCTAGCATAAGTCAAGGAAACCCATTTGCACTTCAGGTCCTTCTCCTCCTGGAACCAGCATTGTTGTGTTATTTCCATTCAGCAAAGTCTGATCTAATTTAGTAATCCTTCTTCCTTCTGGTGTGATTTCAAACTCAGTGACCTCTTCCAGAACCATATTGACAAAGTCATCAAATTCTAGAAGAGTATCAACAATTTCCTTATGATTCTTCATCCTGATGTGAATTCTTGATCTTATTCATTTGTTTATAAGCTCTAGCAACAGCAGCTGCAATGGGTTGGTAGTAGCGTTTGCTGCCATGGCTTTGCCAGAAGTTGGAATTTCATATTCTTTAGGCCACGAGATTAGTTTAAAAATGGGTAGTTGAAGAAGACACCCTTATGGAAATTGGAACTGGCAACCAATTCCTGATCAAAACCACAAGTGCCCATGACATAAAAAATAAGATACACAAGTGGGACCTCATCAAACGGACAAGCTTCTGCAAAGCCAAAGAGGCCATCAAAAGAGCAGGGAGACAGCCCACAGACTGGGAAAAATTATTTGCCAACTGTATGTCTGACAAAGGCCTGACATCTAGAATCTACAAGGAACTCAAATGTGCCAAAAAGAAAAAAACAAACAGCCTCATTAAAAAATGGGCAAAAGGTATTAATAGACAGTTCTCAAAAGAAGACATACAAGCAGCCAACAGATACAGGAAAAAATGCTCAGGCTCACTAGTCATCAAAGAAATGCAAATTAAAACTACACTGAGATACCACCTAACTCCAGTCAGAAAGTCTATCATCAATAACTTAAAAAACAACAGATGCTGGACAAGATGTGGCAAAAAGGGAACACTTCTCCAGTGTTGGTGGGAGTGTAAACTAGTACAGTCTCTGTGGAAAACAGTGTGACGATTCCTAAAAGATCTAAAAATTGACCTTCCAGATGACCACAATCCTCCTACTGGGAATATACCCAGAAGAACTCAAATCACTCTATAAAAAAGATACCTGCACACATATGTTTATCACAGCCTTGTTCCCAGTAGCAAGAATATGGAACCAACCATGCTGCCGATCAAAAGAGGACTGGATAAAAAAATGTGGTACACATGCACAATGGACTATTATGCAGCCATAAAGAAGAACAAAATCATGAACTTCACAGCAACTTGGATGGACTTAGAGTCTAATAATACTGAGTGATCTTTCACAGAAACAAAGAACTGAGAATCACATGTTCTCACTCATAAGCAGACCTTGAACAATTATAATAGTATAAGTAAAGGATTGGCAGTAGCAGGAAACTGCTGGGAGGAGGGTGGGGAAGCAGGATTGGCAATAGTGGGAATCTGCCTGGGGAAGGGAAGGCACACCTCAACACCAAGGGTACCTGTATAATGAACAGTTGTATACCTAACCCTGAATTGTACCCCACATCTTTAAAATAAAAAAATTAAAAATTAAAAGAAAAGTAAGAAAAAGATTGGAGGAAAAAAAAAGAATGGGTAGTAACATAGACTTGTCAATCAGAGCTCTCCCTATGCCCCTTGTTAGGGCTATATAAAAACGACACTCTCTGTCCTCTATAATTGCTAACGTAACCCTCAAACTTCTGATGACTATCTTAAGAGAATGAAAGACAACACAGGAGAAACTAGAGCAAATTGACAGACCACATCTTGATGACATTGTATGAGAGTCTAAATCCCGCTGTGCCTGAAGTGAGGTATACTCCCTGGACACTTTTCTAGTTACATGAGCCAGTAAATTCTCTCTTTGTGTTGAGGCTAGCTGGAGTTAGTTTCCACTATTTAAGACACGGAGAATCCTACATTATATAGCACCCAGGGAACACAGGATTTTTTGGCCAGATGTATTACACATACTGATTCTCAAACAGGAAAGAGGCCAGGAGGCCAGGAGCTTGGGTTGCTACCGTGCGCCAATCCAGAGGATGCTTTCCGTCTAGGAGGCAAGGTGCTCCTAAAGTTGTATGGAGTTACAATGGGAGATTATTAGGGAAGAAAGGGAGTACTTAAAAAAATTCTACCCTCTTTCACTAGGAAATTTTGATAAGTTTTATCAATCCTGTAGTAAATAATTGTACCAGGAAATACATTAGGACAAAGGAAGGAGCCTTTTGTGTTGATGCAGGTGGAGGAGAGTTGGTATGGTGCAGAGGAGAGAAGCAGATGTACAGGACTGACTTCCCAGTCCCTTGTCTGTAAACAGGCAGATGCTTCATGACTGGGCACTCAGTCACCTCTTCTGTGAAACAGAGGAGATCATAGAAACAGACAGCTGTATCTATTGATAGGGCCACTGAGAACAAAATAAAGTGATACCTACGAGGCATGTAGAACAGTGCTGAGCACATGGTGGGTATGCAGTTCATGTTAGCTATTTTATGAGTTTTTAAAACAAGTAGATTGAGGGCTATTTCTGTTTCACATTAACCAAGTACCCTGAGGGTGTTGGCTAGACCAGACTTAGGTATGGAACCTGAAATTCACACTTCTTACCCTTGGAAGCAAGTTCGTTTTACAATGCTATGATTTCAATTCCTATCTGTCTTTAGAACACCCCGTATGAATCTACATCCTCTTGTTGGTTACACAGAATCCCATTTGCTATGAATGGTCTAGGAGAGGCTACAGCCCACCCTTTGGAAAAGAGGGGCTAATTTCTTAGAATCTAGTCTATAGAAACTAATAGGCCCACGTGTATAATACCTGCCTCCTGAAAACCTTCTGCCAATTAAGAGATACTATAGGTTATCTCTATAGAGCAGCGGTCCTCAATCTTTTTGGCATCAGGGACTGGTTTTGTGGAATACAATTTTTTCATGGATGAGAGGTGGGGGTAGGGAGGGAGGGATGGTTTTGGGATGATTCAATTGTATTACATTTATCGTGCACTTTATTTCTATTATTATTACATTGCAATATATAATGAAATAATTATACAACTCACTGTAATGCAGATCAGTGGGGACTCTGTGCTTGTTTTCCTGCAACTAGATGGTCCCATCTGGGGTGATGGGAGACAGTGACACCCGAAGTATGTTGCTTATGTCAGTCTACTCTGTAATCTCATTCTGGTTGCTGTCATTGCAGAAAACTGCTTCACAAAGACAGGATGCTGGAAATGGAAGCAGGCTTTTTAGTGCTGATGTGACAGAAAGTAGAGCTCAGGCGGTAATGTGAGCGATGGGGCAGCTGTAAACACAGATGAAGCTTTGCTCACTCACCTGCCACTCACTTCCTGCTATGCGGCCCAGGTTCTTACAGTTCACAGACTGGCACTGGTCCCTGGCATAGGGGTTGGAGATCCCTGTTATAGAGGATCACACACAGCAGCTGAATTTACAATCTGACTTTTGAAAACATATGTGTTTCCTGGAAAGCTACTTGGATCTCAGGGCATGACAATTTTGCTTTGTAGACCCATTCATCAAATGAAATCATCTTCTTTGGGATGCTATTTTCTGGGAAGAAAAACAATGATAAGCACAGAAGGCCAAGGGAGAGCTCCTATAAGGGGCCAGGAGTCACTGTACTGGAGCTTAGTTGCACCTTGAGTGTTGGGGTCTGGGTGGGAGGTGTAGCAGGGTTTCAGGATCCTTGAGATCATCCTTAGGCAGGGCGACCTGACTAGCTGGAAGGAATCAGTCAGTCAGTCAGTCAGTCCCTGTAAGTCTCTTGCAAACATTTAGGAACCTAGGCAGGTGCAAGAAGTCCTTGTCATTCAAATTAAAGAATGAAGGCGCCCGCTTGGTGGCTCAGCCTGTAATCCTGCGCTTTGGGAGGCAGAGGTGAGTGGATTGCCTGAGCCCGTGGGTTCGAGATCTGCCTGAGCAACTTGGCGAGACCTCATCTCTACAATAAATCAAAAATAAGCTGGGCGTGGTAGTGTGCGCCTGTAGTTCCAGCTACTCGGAAGGCTGAGGTGGAAGGATTGCCGGAGCCCAGCAGGTCGAGGCTGCAGTGACGGGGAGTGGCCACTGCACTCCAGTCTGGGTGACAGAGTGAGACTCCAACTTAAAAAAAAAAAGAATGAAGGCAAGAAGGGTAATATGACATATATTTTTTGAGGCTGGCTAGTCAGTAAAAGGAAAGTAAAACCCTTAAAAGTATGGCCTCTGTTTTGTGAGGTCTGCAGTGTATCTCTGAATTCACTCCATGACTCTGGATTCAGCATTTCCTCCTCACCTGGTCTTTTCTGCAGTGGAAATGAAGAAAACTGCTCCCAGAGATCCTTTGCCCTGCCTCCCCCCACAAAAAAAAAAATTAAGTGAAGAAAGCACATGAGAACAACTCGATAGCTTACTGCTCCTGAATTATTAACTGGTACCTGGACTTCGAAGCTGCCACAGCACAGATTATTCTCCTTCAGGGGAGTTTTGGCTTTAAGTACAGCAATTGTTACCCAGGACAGGAAGACAGGAAAAGGAAGAAATTGGAATTTGTTTCTTTTGAAAACGATCTTTTCTGGGAGCCTGACAATTATAAATAAGCATCTGTTAAGGGGTGGTGATAGTCTGCCTGCATTTTGCTCATTAATTAGTTTTCTTGCTGAGGGGAAAATGATTTATTATATATGTAATTAGGGAATTGATTTCACAGACTCCATAGTTGAAGTCCAAAATTGTTCACTTCAAATATTTGTATCTATTTTTCCCCCAAATACTGATTAGAACTAGAACATTTGTGATGTTTTTTTCATTGGCTTAAAATGCTAATGGAAGTACAAAAGGTGTAGGCTTGAGCTATTTGTAATTAGACATTCTGGATGCTGTATTTTTGTTTTTTGTTTTTTAATACAGAAGCCTACAGATGCACTTGTTCCTTTAGGCCCTGAGTGACCATGACCAACTGGTTTTATGATGAGTGTGTTTGATCTTAAATCCTTTGGAGGTCCAGAATAAGAAAATAGAGGGGCTGAGTCTGCTTCAATCAGGATGACCTTGACAATTAAAATTGTTAGGAGGTTGAAGATGGCTGAAACAATTAATCGGGCAATACATTTTTATGGATAGCTTTAAGGATGTCATAAGCACTGTAAATATTATGAAGGAGGGTAGGATAATAGTCTTCTCCTCTGAAAAGTTCTGATTTAATAAAAGACCTAAAACACATATGGCAAGGAACTTTAGGTGCAGGCAAGGCAGTTTGGTAAACATGGTGTTATCCCTGTTTTTGCTGAGTAATTACCATGTGCAACCCAAAGGAGGCAACCCCAGCCTCAAGATGGTTATAATTCAGGTGTAGAGGAATTACATGAAAACATAAATATTAATGTGGAATATCAAATACTTTATCCCTACTGAGTAGGACAGATGGAAAACTACTGGAAGCCCAAGGTGGGAGATGTTACCTAGCGAGAGTGGTCATGGTTTCACTAAAAATGTGGCATTTGAAATTGATTCTTGAAGTAACTATAATTTAATGATGCTGAGAGCATGAACTTTTAAGAATCCATGGGAGGGAGGTCTCTGAGGGTGAATTAGAACTTGCTAGCCCAGCTTTGACCTTCTTTTCTGTCTCTGTGGTTCATGGTATCTCCCTTTAAGAACAAAGAAGAGCAGGGCTGGTAAGACTTGGGGAGGCTGATGGGACTGGATGGATTCCAGATAACAACAGAAGGCAGGTGTTTGATGATTTATCCCCCCAGGCCTTTGTTAATCCATGACTGATTCAGTCTTGTTTGGTCTACTGTGTAAAATGACCATGAAGCTGCTTCAAAATGTCTTAGCAAATGTAGAGTTAGGCAGTCAAACCTCTGACACGGCTTGTGGAATATTTAGATCCTTGAAGTCATGTGAAAGGGACTTGTATATAGCAGCAACTGTATTTCTCCAGCAATAAACAGGTGTATTCTATTGGTCTGTTTGGAGAGAACTACCCAGTGAGAATGGGAACCTTACCTTGAGCTGCGTTGTCTGTCAAAAGCAAAGGGAAAATATCTGCCGGGAAAATAATGTTGCTCTGGCAGGAAATCCATCTATTTGAACTTAGGCGATGCTGCCACAGCACAATGACCCAAACCTGCTGAGTCGATGAAAACTAACTCCAAGTCCTTGGTGATTGGGAAATGCAACCCTCAGCAACCGGGCAAGGCCCTCTGTATCTGCAGGGATCTGAAGACTCAGATGAGAGCGACTCAGGCTCTCTCCTGTCTAAAATAAGTAAAAGAAAATTGGAGTCCACTTAAATGCCCTCTTTTAGATTTATACTTTTATTATTCTTATTATACCACTGATAGCTGTGCTGTTTGGAATGATTCTCTAGACTCTAAGATCTGTGTCCTTTATGTGAGTACTAATAGGAAAACTGAGAAGTTCAACAGTTTGAAAGGAATCAAATAATTGTTATCATCAAAAGGGATATTTATTATGTTAAGGTTTGAATCCCTTTGGTTATTAAAGGGTTACATTTGCTGACAAATTCTCTTGTGTGTGTAAGAAGTCTAAAAAGGCCAAAGGAGAACACAGAAACAGGTGGCCGGTTGGGTTGAACACATCCTCCGCCTATCCCGGATGATTTTTCCCTTGGAGGTTGCTGAGGGGATCCTACAGGGTCAGAGAGAGAGAGAACTTGAATCTTAATGCCCAAAACATCAAAATGTAAATGTTATTGTAACTTGAGGCAGTAAGGAGCTTTCACTAAAAAAACAAGGAACAAAAAGCAAAACACATACTTGTGAAATCTTGTCTCACGTTCTACCTTTTCCACAGCAAAATCAGTAAGATGGATTACTTCCATTTATCCTGACTCCTTTTCTGCATTGTCATCCAGTTGCTGTCCTCTCTGGTCACGTGGATGAACTTTTCAGGGTTTTCAGAGCTTCCTTTTCCACCTTTCTGCAGCCTCATTCATCTTACCATCTCCTTCACATCTTACCTCTGCCTTTTCTGAAGCTGCTCTCCCCTCATTGCTGGTCACCGCATAGTCTTCCCTTGCTATCTCTTTGCTAGCCATCTTCCTTCTAGTGCCTTCTGACTGGTGAACTTTAAATGAGGTGATGTTTGTGAAAACACTTAGATGATACAGTTATCTCAACGAAAAGTGTTGCTAATTTGACAGTGTTCTAATATATTTTTTATGTCTTCTTTTCTCACCTCGAAGTCAATCTGTTTTTCAGCTGCCTCTTCTTTTTGGGTGTTTTACTTTTCCTTAGGGGAACCTCATCTCACCCTGAACTAACCAAATTCTCAGTGGACTCTCATTCTGCCATATCCTTTGTGCTTACTCAACTTGGACAGAGGTCCCAATGAACAATGAACTATGGCATGAGGGTCACAAATGGCCTGGTGTCTGTCAATGAGTAGACACTGATAGACATTCTTCAAAGGGACACTTTTTGTCAACAAGCATGGGGTCCTGTTAGAAGGATAGAGTAACCAGTACCTTGGCCTCTGACATTTCAACAAACTTCCCAAAATTGCTATTTTCTGGCTAATTGGCCTATTCTTTTTTGTTTCCTCAATCCTCCTGATAATTTTGTAATCAGGTCACTGTTTTAAATTTACTCTGTTCAAAACATCTATGTTGTTTCTGTTTTCTGGGCCTCCCCAACTGGTTCTCCCTGACTTTCCAGTTTCCTTGGGGTGCTCTGGGGCCTTTCTTAATGGTACAGTCATTCGCTCATCTTCAGATTCCATAATTTTGTCTGCCAAGTTCAACCATACTTGGAAATTTGATCAAGGCTTAGAATATATAAGGTTTGTGTACATGTGTGTGTATGTGGAGGGGCATGGTAGAGGTATGGTTACTTTTTTTTTGAGTTGGCATCCCACTCTGCCACCTGGGCTGGGGTGCAGTGGCACAATCCTGGTTTACTGTAGCCCCTTGATCTCCTGGGCTCAAGCAATATTTCCACCTCAGTCTCCCAAGTAGCTGGTACTACAGGCACATGCCACTATGCTTGGCTAATATTTGTATTTTATGTAGAGACGAGGTCTTGCTATGTTGCCCAGGCTGCTCTTGAATGCCTAGACTCAAGCAATCCTCCTGCCTCAGCCTCCTAAAGTGCTGGGATTGCAGGCGAGAGCCACTATGTCCAGTAGGTAATATTTTTATATGTTACCAGCTTATTATAGTTTTTTTTTGAAGACTATAGAAACATAAATAACATTTTTGACAGAGATCTAGACTTTCCAGCACAATTTGAGGAGAGAGTGAGCACACACATGGCATTTTAGCATGAATTCTTAATAAAACAGTAACAAAAAAGGAAAACTGTGCCTGGTACAGTCCTTCTGTGCTCTGGCTGTCATGGGTCCCAGTGACTCAGGGAAGATAAGGGCTGGTGGGCACAAGGACACCTGGCCAGACAGGTGAGCTGGGGTTACAACCTACCCTATTTCATGCTTTGAGGACTCTGGTGCAGGCTGTGTTAACCTCTACCGTGAATTTTTCATACTGATTACTTCTGTTTTTTCAGACTTACAGTAATCACAGTTGAAATAAAAGTTAATTTGCTGTGTTTAATTTAAAATGATCTAAATTGGGGGAGAGGGAGGGGCTTTTCAATCATACACAGGTGCTCTGGGGCTGGCATAGACTGGGGGTTCTGCTTTAGAAATCAAGGTGAGC
Source organism: Carlito syrichta (assembly GCF_000164805.1). Classification (NCBI taxonomy): domain Eukaryota; kingdom Metazoa; phylum Chordata; class Mammalia; order Primates; family Tarsiidae; genus Carlito; species Carlito syrichta. The sequence continues at coordinate 107,372 of NW_007232557.1, forward strand.
CAATCTCCCTGATGGAAAGGCACTAGCATGTATTCCCAGGAAACATTCCCAGTCTATTCCTCTAATTGTTCCATAACTCTGAGGGGACGCATGTCTGATTGTTCTTTGGCAGAGTCTGAATCTGAGCTTTCGTGCTTGCAAGGCATGGAATCTAATTGTAATTGAGGATAATTCCATGCCCTCACCTTGATTTTAGCTCCCTCCACCTTCTAGTGAGCAACTAACTACACTGAAGTGAGGGCTTCTCTCAGTCAAGTTCTGTCCAATTGTTGAATGACGACAAAGCTGAGTTCTGGCTTTCTTGATTCAGATCATGTCATGGCTCGCTTTCTCTTGACATTTTAATTGCTGATAAATGAACAATAAACTCTGTTTAATGCAAGCTAAGGTTTTTTTTTTTAAAGATGCACCTGGACTTGTCTTTGGGCAATATTTCTATGACAGTGAAAGTGACCAAGCCACATGACTAAAGGGAAACTCCATGAAAGGACACTGCTTCACAAAAGAAACAGCCCCAAATGTATGGCATGTGAATGAGATCGTAAAAAGTAGGTGCTCAGCACAATGCTTATCATACAGTGCACGCTCGGTTAGTGTGAAGGCTGAAACAACAAAGTTACCAGTGAGGAGAAATAAATGTGCAAAAATAGGCAATCAAAGTCAGATAGGAGGAATAAACTTAAGTGTTCTATAGTACTGTAGGGTGACCATAATTGACAATAATATATATTTTCAAAAGCTAGAAGTAGGAAATTGAATGTTCCCACCACACACACAAAAACAAATATTTACAATGATGACTATGCTAATTACCCTGATCTGATCACTATACTTTGTAGGTATGGAAACATTGCTATGTACCTCATAAATATGTACGATTATCATATATCAATGAAAAAAACCAAAACATTTAAAAAATAGGTAATCAATAAGCCCAGGAAATCAAGTATTAAAAATGTATGTTTTATGTCATACATTTTACATTGTTTCCACACTCCTCCAAGGTTTGCCCAAATCCTTTTACCCTTAGCATCCTGACACAAGATCGAAAGAGTTCCAGGTAGCAATTATACAGCTAAATTGTGAACTTCAGGTGTTTTTTTTTTTTTTTTAAATTTGTGAGACTATGTTCATATCTGTATGACCGAGTTCCTGTGGCTACTAGTTCTGCCAATTGTCCTGTTAAATGTGGCAGGTCGTAGGGCTAGCCCTGTATATGATGAACTACAAAACTTAGCCCTGGATACACAGAAAAACATCTCAGGAAGTGTAAAACCCTGAAACATGTCTATTAAATAATGGCTAGTCCCAACTGAAAAAATCTAACTAAAATACAGAAGTATAAGTATAATTTATTTCTTTCTATTTTTTTAGATTAGAAAATATAGTTTATTTAGAACATAAATTTGAGAGAGAGAGAAGGTGGAGTTTCACCTCCCCACTGTAGGAAAGGGGACCAAAGCCAGGAAACATGGCCTGGCCATAGCTCAAAGAGCACATGACCATACCATAGCTTAGCAAGGCAATAGCCTGGCAATGGCCAAGTATACGTTTCTAAAATGCTTAGGAGAAATGAATTTTGCAGACCTGTTGATTTTTTTCTTAAAGCACCAAGAGGACAACATAAAATTATGTTGACAAATGCTGGTGCCTAAATAAAAACTGGAATCGCTCTTTCTTGGATATAAAAACTGGAATCGCTCTTTCTTGGATAATTTAAAGCAGAATTTTTGCTCAATTTTCAAAAGTTTACTCCCGAATTTTAACCCACTTCACAAATGATTATTAGATTAAAAATTTTTTAGACTTGGAGCAATCAAAATTTGGAATAAAAGCCAATTTAACCTTACTTAATTAAAAACATTTTTCGGCAATGTTTAGAAGAGAACATTTTCTTGTCCAATATGTCTACAGAATATTAAGAATGATCTAAAGCTTTTAAAAGCATTTTTTCCCACTGAGGTGATGATGGAAATTTAAGAGCAATTTTTGACCTTATTTAAGGTTTGATTGTATAAGATAACTTCTGTAACTGAGTGTCACTTAACAAAGTTATACATATCCTTATTTTAATCACCACAACCCCAAAACCAAATGATTTAGCCTGGAATTCAGATTGCAAAAACCAAAAATGAGAAGGAATTTTCCTAACTCTTTGTATTTAGTAGATAGTGTAGAAATACCACAGTCAAATACTATAAAAGTCAGAGCTGACAGCCATGCCATTGGTATGAGATTTTGCTTTCTCATCTATAAAAAATATTTTGTGATAACTGTTAGGAATTTTTTGTATAATTTCATACATAATCATATTTCACAGTATGGAAAGTGTAGGCAAAAAACTATGATTCTTTTTAAAGGTCAAGAAAATCCTTCTAATTCCTAATCCCAGTGGTAGGTTGGAAAGGGAAAAGACACAAACAGGAAAATGCAAGACACAACCTTTTAGTATTGGGGAAACAAGAATTTATAGGACCCCTATTTTCTGTCCTTGATGGTGGAGCTTTTCTTCTATTGGCCAAAACTTCAATTCATGAGCTTGCTAGGTAGGAAAAGAATTCTATGGAATATTAATGTTTCCATCTTGGAAGTTGTATTATTTTTTTGCCCACATCTTTGTGACCAAGAAGCAAGAATCAAGACTTTGTGATGAACCAGTAACTTGGTTATGATGAGCAAAATGCATTTGGTAGCATATCACACATTGCTCTGGTAAGGTAATGTGAGTGAAAATACTTTGGATAAAAAACATCCTATAAAAACTTGAAGATTTGTTGTTATTCTAAATGTGAATGTTTTACTATAAGGATTATGTTTTTTTGTAGTTGTTTCTCCCTCTAATGATTTGGTGACTTTAAGTGCTATTTTCCCCTCTTTTGTCATTGTTAACTTTAGAAATTGTATTTAAAAATGCTTTTCTCTATTGATCAATACCATGAATGAAATAGGAACTACCTACTTCCTTCTTATAAGAAGATAAATTTAGAATGAGATTGCTCCGCCCTTACGTCTCACCTTGTTCTCTAGTTCTTTTTGTTAAAACTGGAATTCTGATACAGATGATTATTATTTAATTATCTTTCACATCCTATAATTATTTCAATAATTACTTTTGACTCGTGCATTCTATGACCATGTAAACAATGATTTAAAACTGGTTTTGTCTCATTACCCATGATTTTTGCTGTAACTTTTCTATTCTTGTGGTGCTTTTTGTCCTATAATTTTTACTACAAATCTTTCAATTTGGAGTTACATAATTTTACTTATTCCTGTAAAGTTCATTATTTCAGCAGCTTCTTCTGAGAAGATAGGTAGTACTTCTCGTGTGTGTGTGTGTGTGTGTGTGTGTGAGTGTATGAGATTGGATTTCTATTGTCTTTGAGTATGAACAATAACTTGAATGAATATACATTTCTTGGGTCCATTGTCTTGTGGGAGAGCTGCGGGGAAATCTGAGGCAAGCTTTATGTGCACTTCTTTACAAGTAACCTGCTCTTTCTGCCTGGATACTTGTAAGTTTTGTTTCATATCTTTGAATGACTCAAAGTCTATCTTCTCGTGTCAATCTCTCACTTAGCATCACAAGGATAATACCCTCTGTGCAGTAGGTTCTAGGTAAGTACGATTTTGCTCATGTATTCTCTTCAGCATTGTAGCTTCTTTCTTCAGTGATGGCCAATCCTCTGCTTCTTTCAGTTGTTTCTTGGTGCTGGACTCCACTTTCTGTTCATGTGAGACCTTCATGACCTCATGATAATGACGTGGAGAGGGCCAACATCTTGCTACTGTTGATTTCCCAATTCCCTACAATGCCACCATACAGCTTTTTCTTTTTCTTTTTTTTTTTGAGTTGGAGTCTCACTCTGTTCCCCAGGCTGGAGTGCAGTATCATGCTCATGGCCACTGCAGCCTTGACCTGCTGGGCTCAGGCGATCCCTCTGCCTCAGCCTTCCAAGTAGCTGGAACCATAGGTGCATGCCACCACCCCCGGCTAATTTGTTGATTTATTGTAGAGATGTGGTCTCACCAAGTTGCCCAGACCTGGTCTCAATCCCCTGGGTTTTTCCTTTCCTTTCCTTTCTTTCTTCCTTTCTTTCTTTCTTTCTTTCCTTTCTTTCTTTCTTTCTTTCTTTTTTTTTTGCAGGAGTTATTGAAGAAGGATTTACTGAGAGGACAGAAAAGCTCACAGCTGGAGTGGACCCCAAGGGGGTTGCCCCTGGGCTTTTTCTAAACTAAAAATTTGAAAGTAATTGAGGATATTACAAAATAAGAAAAAAAATTAAGCAGAATGCTGAGTATTGTGTCCCCTAGAGGTTAAGGGAAAAATAATTGAAAAAGGTCAAAATGTTAGATAGAGACTCCCTCATTGCTTCACCCCATTTCCAGACCTTGATTCTCTGCCTTGAGTTCCTGCCTTTCACAATTCTGTGAAAGTCCCTCCAATTCTTCACAGTGCTCATCATCACACTGTTAAAGAACATCTCATGCCCTTGCCCCAGCAGCCATTGTAAAATTGAGGTACACTTTGTGTATAGTAAATAAATCTTAAGTGTACAGCAAGGTGGATTTTTACACGTGAAGCTCATTTCCCCCAGGACATTTTGAGGAACCTGCTAACTCAGTCATGCAGTTCCCAAAGCATTGCTAATGAGGTCTGGTTAGCACATGGGACTTGAGCACTGTGGACCCTAGGGCTTAGCCTCTGAGTCAAGTAAAATAGTCTAGGGTGTACTTTGTACCCCAAAGGCGAGTTCCTCTCAAGGTTCTTATCACCATGGGGTGAAAACATGCTTCCTTCATCTTTCTGGGACCTTTGGGTCTATGACTAACTCTTGGGAAGCACATATTCACCCTTTCCCAGGAAAGATGATAATTTGCAGAGAAAGGATCTTTTAAAATCTCTAAAATTAACTCAGATAACTATTTTCCTAACTTAGATAACTAGTTTCCCTGGTCTTGTGGAGAAGAGAGTATCTCATGTTATTATTGAAAGTTATCTCCAGGATCCCCCATCATCCTCTTGTCTCCAGATCATGTCCTGTACATAGAAGTGGTGCCCATCACTGTGCCTTTCCAATTTGACTAGCATCTGCTGTGGCCATGACTGCCAGCTATCTAAGGGGGAAGAGATTGTTTCATTTTTCTTCATGTAAGTTCAGTTCAAACTGTGGGCATGGCTCCCCTTCCTGCCCATCCATCTCTCTAAGTGTAACGAGAATGATGGATGTCTTCATTTCCCCCCCTTGTGCTGAGCAAGATCCATGGGCACTGTGAACATTTTGCTGGGATATATCTGGGTATTGTGTTCTTTCATCAATACTACAGCTACCCGTTGTGAACTACAGATGTACGGACTCAGGTTTTTCTCCACCTGAGGAATATTTTCTTCTTAACTCTATTTCTTCTCTTTCTGTGTTGGCTCTTTCTTCTGGAGTATTGCTTATTGCATTGAACTTTTTGTCTTTGTCTTTGTGTTTTGGCTGCCCGTCATTGACCCTAGCTTGATTTCTTTTTGGGGAATTGTGTTTCCCTCATTGGGTGCAATCTGGTGCGACTGTTTATCTGGGAGCTTTGCCCTCGCCTAGCTAAGGAATGTGAGTCCTCCCCATGGAATTTGAATTTTGAGCAGAGTGATAAAAAGTCTGACCAAGGTTGGAGTTCATTTTCTTCTGTGATTGTGTCAGAATTAGACTGTGGAACAGTCCCTGCTCCCATGACCCAGGCAAGTGTTCTGCTCTGTCCCAGTCTAGGTTTTTAGCCTTTCTCGGATGACAAAGTGAATTCTTCGGATCCTGCCAGTAACTTCCCTTTGGGCTTAAGTTAACCAGAGCCGGTTCTCAGAAACTTAAGCAACCAAAGAAACATAGCTGATACACATACACACAGATCTGTCCTTCCTGTTTATTATTTTCATATCTTCTTTTCCTTTCAGTGAGTTTTTCTTACACTTTAATAATTTTTTTTGGTTGCTTCCAAAGCGTTCAAATGTTGCTTTCCTCTGATCATCACAAATTGGCCCCAATTTATTTCTTGTAGCTTCATCTCCAGCTCCTGCCCCTCTGTCCTGCTCCATACTCCAGCCATAATAATTGGATTTTCTTCCTGATCCTGTCATTCGCACCCTATCCTTCCTGCAAGTGCACTTGGGTTGTATCTTTGTCCTAAAAATATTCTTTCCCTGTTTTTCAGTCAGGCACATTTTTACTTCCACAAGATTTTGCTCAACACCCTCTCCTCTTGGAAGGCTGTTCTGTTTCTCCACATGAAGAAAAACTCAATTTTCTATGCTCCCTCTATTGGAATTTTTTAGCACTTGGTCTTTTGTGATGTCATTGCATTGGAATTATTCAGCATGTCTCTCTTTTCCAATAGGTCTCAAGCTTCTCTAAGACAAAAATAAGTGCTTTGCTTACCTCTGTATTTCTATCTGCTGCATAGTGTCTGACAGTTTTATGTCCCTAACAATGTTTATTGGATGACCAAATGAAAGACGAAGGTTCTTCACAGACCACCCTTCTCTGGAATAGAGGGAAGGGCTCATTGGTTGGGTATTCTTAGGCTGCTGCTGGGTTCTGACCCATTTGAGCATCCTTAACTTGTTTAAAAGTGTGATTCTCCTTTGCAGGAATTATAACAAGTGATTGTTATAATGATCAGTGGCTCTGGATATCCTACTTCTGGCACCAAAATATTTGGTTTTCTTCTAGTCTTTCCCAATACAAGAAAGCATTGATTCACAGTTATATCCAAGCAATATTTACTGAGTATCTGCAATGTGCAAAGCTAAGTGCTGGTCACTACCTAAGACACAAAGATAAATCTGACACAGATACAGTTTTCTGGACAGATACAAGAGAGTAATGTGATGTCACAAATAATCACAAACTTGGCAAAAAAAAGTATGTCTAGGAATAAAGTATTGGGTATCACAAAAGATATGCATCTGAGACATCAGAATAGATCCTTAGAACACAGTCCATATTTCAATACGAGGAGATGAAAAAAAAACAGTTTTAAGGTAATCATTTATGAAGAGGTAACTTTATTCGTTTTTCTTATAATGAAGTGTATATTTCTGTTATAAAGTGCTTGTTTAGAGACTTTTAATTCACAGTTTGAACTGATCTTGAATTCCTCATGGAGGTTATTTACCTTGAAAGGTTGAGAAAAGTCTTTAAGGCACTCTTGAATATGAATACACTCCTACAAAGTCCAAGGAGATTTAGTTTGCTTGACATATTCCAAGTTTTCACAGCAAAAGAGAAAGTTTTATTACAGTTTTTTCTCCCATGTTTGCGAGGCAGGAAAGAAATCTGATCCATGGAGAGACTGCAGTCAAGAAAAGGATTACAGACACTGATCACTTGGAGTGGAGAATTACCTGCAACCTCAGCCAGTCATAGTCAGCTCTGAGCTGTATGCATAGAATCTTCTGGAGTTGGTGAAATTGGTTACGGCTTAGTATATACACTGTTAATTTAAAGTAATTGCACAAACAAAGATGAACAATTATGAGGGCCCTTGTAGAAAAACAAATAACCCAGAATGATTGTTGTGGCATTAAAAAATGTGAGACTTCAGAAGATTCAGACAGAGAGAATGATCTCCTTAGGCTTGTTGGGGAGGATCATCAGCAGTATCTCAGTCAGGAGGAACTGAGGACTTACATCAGAACAACTATATTGCCTTTAGAGGTCATTATATAAAAGTATGCCTAAACAGTCAGGATTCTCCTTGCAGACTGTTCATCCAGTCTCAACACATTTTTTTATTATCTTCATAACATTATGAGTTGAAGAATCCCTCTAGATATAGTTAAATACATATACCATGAGTGAGTGGAATCTACCTGATTACTAGAATTATCACCGAGGTGGGCAAAACTAGATAAGTAGAATTCTGTTTGGATACACTAGAGGTTAAAATATTGTTTTGGAATTCACAGGCCTAAACTCAATGATTGATGCATGGATGTACTCAATGATTGATGCATGGATGTACATTTGTTTACTTATTATCCATCTGCTCATTCTACAAATTAAGTTAATGTAATTACTATTTGTTGTTGAGTGCCTATTATAAGAAAGGAATTGTACTAAATACTTTTTCTGGAGGGGACAGAGAATTATGTCACAAGAAGCTTTAAGAGTTTTCTAGTTTAGTTGAGAAATTAAGACATAAATATAAAAAGTTAAATAAAAAAATACAAGTGGTAAGAATGACTGAAAGTGGCAGTGAAGGGTTTCCAAACAGTGACATAGATCCAGTGTGGAAAAAAATGGTACCAAGAGAGACTGGAAGGAACAGGTCTCTGTACATCCTTGGGATAACACAGGACTGGGGAGGCAGGAACTGAGGGAACACTTGAAAGGGTTGGAGGGGTTGCTCGGTCTGTAGAGGAGAAGGGAAGGTGTCAAGGAGGATTCATAGCTTAAGCAAAAACCTAAAGACCAGAAAGTTCCCTGAATGTCTGTGATGAGTAAGCCAATGGGGTTTGTAAAAGGGAAGAGTGGAGGGTGAAAAGAGACTTTGAGGCAGACTGTAAAAGAAAAGTTTAAAATAAGTTTTTCCTTTAAATTATGTAACTATTAACTTTCATTTTAACTCATAAGTGTAGCTTAGTATAATGGAAAACCAATACGTTGGCAATGAGAGGTCTTGGACTTCACTGCAGTTAGCTGGTCCCTGGCAAGCCCATCCTCCGTAGCTGTAAGTAAAATAAGCACAGGGATAGATGGCCTCTTGGACCTCATCTGGTCCTCAGATCTTGTTGCTCTTTGCTCACTGTCAGGTATCCTGGGTGATATGTCTTGTTCCACAGGTGGATCATTTTTAGAAAGCAAATGATTCATAATTTGGAGAAATCAGAGTCACAAATTTCTGCTTTTATTTCTGTATAAAATCAAGCAAGGAAGAAAGGGAAGGAGGGAGGGAGGAAGGAAAGAAGGAAGGAAGGAAGGAAGGAAGGGAGGGAGGGAGGGAGGGAGGGAGGAAGAAAGAAACAGGCAGATGACCCAAGAGAAAGTAAAAACCCATTTAATAAATATTCTCTTATTAGTAAATTCTGACAAAAGGAATCAATACCAATGGCTGGCAAAAAACAGTCAGAGAAAGAACATCCTGTTCACCAAATGCTCCCTGTCTTGAGTAGATTTTGTTGGGTGGTGGTCAGATTCCATCACAGCAGCCAAGGGAACTTCACCAGGCGCCTGGGAGCACAGCGTGGACAGGGAGGTCTTAGGCAAGGCTCTGGTGAGCTTTATGTTCCAGTGTGTTTTGTAGGAAAGTCACAGGGGAATTCAAGAATGAATAAAATGAATAGCCAATTCCTTATTGAGTAGTCAAGTAATTATCTTTAGAAACAAAACAAAACACAATTAAAGACATTTTAAGAAGAAAGGCCAACCTCTCTTAAAAGATTCCTCTAAAACACAAAAGGATGTCTGTTAGGTAAAATGATCAGCCATTTGATGGTTTAGGGAGAGTAAGTCATCTGAAGGTGTTGTTAAATGGAGCATTCTAGCAGAAGTTTCAGTTGGAGTGGTTAGGTCCTTTAAAAGCATGGTGTTAAGTAATAGACTATTTCTGCAAGTCAGATGACCATCATTTACGAGGCTGTTTTCATTTTCTGTTGGATAATATATAGAATTAAGTGATTTCTCATTATTTCAGACTTTTGCAGTCTTTTCTCCCTTTTTGTATGAATAGAATGAATTTCTTCCATGTATACTCTAGGTGGACTCTATGAGATCCTGTGACTACTACTTTTGGATTGTTTCCAAATCCACAGAGTGCTTTATGGAATTGCTTGAGTCATTATATAATGAGTAGAACTCTCTGGCATCTTCATAAGAAAAAGCTATGATTATCATTAATAGTATTTGTTTTTTGTTTTGCAGAGTTTTATCCAAACTAATAAAAAAGCAATTAGAAATACAAAATCATGGAAACTCTCATACCGTTAAAAGTTCATTAAACTTGGCAAGAATTGCTATATTCAAAATTTTGGTCTCATTCCTTGGTCTTTGGGTTAGATTTTAAGAAAACAGTGATTGCATAAATTTTAATAAAATAAATGATATTTGGCTAAATCTTAACTTGTATTTCTTAGGGAAAGGGCAAAACCTGGTGAACTGAAGATTGAGAAGCAAAATTAATTCTTACTTTCTCTCTACTATTGTTTTGAATCCAACTTTTAACTGCTAGAAATAGATCCGAATTTTAGGGGGCTTAAAACTTGTTCACTTCTGGAGACTTTCTTTAATTTGTGAATATAAAGTTAGATAGGATATTGAATGTTTGTTTAGAATAAAAAAATCAAATCACAAACTTACAAAAGCTGACAAATTCCACAAACATGACAAATGTGGAAAACAGCAATATCCTTTTAGACTAATCCATGACATACTGCTAAAATGCTTTTTTCCCTACATTTGCTTGATTTATAATTTTACACATTTTAGGTCTTTTGAAGAATTTCCCACAGATTAGCTTCTGCCTCCGTCTTTTAAAAACATTTTCTTCTGTCACTGAATGCCATGGGACTCATTTTCTTAAAGTTTCTCATGAAACTTCTGGCCCTGACCCTTGTGTCATGATGCCAAGTGAGTTGGTATGGTGGACATTATTATTCCTGGAAACCATTCCTACCTTCAATGGTTAGCAATAACTGTTCATGGAAGTGACTACAAACTATATAAATATGTCCTTCTAGATCCAAATTAAATGTGCCCTAAGCTGAAACGTGAGGATGCTTGAGTCCAGAAATTTAAGACCAGCCTGGGCAATATAGTAAGTCCCCGGTCTCTGCAAAAAATAAAGGAAAACAAGCTGGGTGTGGTGGCAATCCTGTAGTCCCAGCTACTTGGGAGGCCAAAGAAGGAGGATAGCTTGAGCCCGGGAGCTTGAGGCCACAGTGAGCCATGATTGTGCAACTGTACTTCAGTCTAGGTGACAGAGAGAGACCTCAACTCATCTCCTTAGCCAGAATCCAAAAATGCCCACAGAGCCCCTACAACACTGCCTGTCACTTTGGTAAATGACACAGGGGAAGTCGGAGTGGAAAAAGATTTAAGTCTCAACTGATTGCAGTCCAAATATCTTCTGCAAGTTACACAAAACCACGTTCCCTTGTGAATGTACTGCCGGGGCTTCTCTCAGACACTTGGAAGTGTGAAACCCAAACGGTGGTCAAACAACCTCTACTAACAATGTTTACTTTTCCTAATGACAATTTTTTTCCCAAAAGTAATGTCAGGAAGGTTATCTATGTCCTCCTTCTCTGCCCCTCACCCCCTTATGCTACCTTGGAGTGTTTGGCATTTCAGCTCTAAGTCTTCCTTCCTCTACTTTCTGTCTACTCCAGGTCCCTGTTCAGTCCAGATGACTTCCAGATGGCTCCTCTCTTGCCTTGACTACTCAGTTCCATTTCTTTGATTCAACCACGCTTGCCACGGGTAGTCCTAAATCTGACATCCTTGGGAACTGCTCTGTTTCTGGTTTCTGCTGTCTGGCCATCATCATCCACCTCCCCACTCTTACCCTATCTTAGTCCCATGCTCTCTCTTCCACACTGGAGAAACTTTCACGATGCTGAGTTCTTCTGCTTCTCATTTCTAGTAGCCCGTCTATGGCCTCAGTCTTTCCTACTGTGTAGTCTAGACTCTGCTGCGGTCTATCACTTCCAACACTCTCAGGACCTTCTCTCCTTCCCTTTAGCCTCGAGATCCAGTTCTCGTTCGTAAGCTCAAGGGTCAATCATTGCTTCACATCTCTGCCCCCCACCTTCTCCACTAGCTCCTTCACACTGCATCGTGTCTACGTATGCGCTCAAGTGTCGTCTGAGTAAATGACAAACCTGTATCTCAACCCTGTCACCCTCTCTAGCCTCTGAAATAAGGACTATCCCCCGCCACTCCAAAAATTTATTCTGGCTAAAATCAACAATGACCTTTTGATTGATAAATTTTGTGGGCACTTAATTTTTAAAATTATAAGACATATCAAGCATTTTGAAAAATACAGGTAATAATGGGATATACTTTCATGTGCCCAGTAGCCCAGTAGTTATTTAAACACTGTATTTGCTTAAGGCATTTAAAGTGTTTTGTTTATTTAGCAATAAAATGTAAAGTTTTTTTGTTTCTTTCCCTCCTTTGAAGTTGGCATTTATTAAAAATGTAGTGCTATTTTATGTGTTTTAAAAATTTACACAAATGGTAAGACCAAAAGGAAGCATGGTATATATCGCACATTAATCTGTAACTAGCATTTCTTATCTAAATTAATGTTTTCAATATTTATATAGCTATATCTTGTTTATTTTAATTTCTCTAATGCAGTCTATTTTATGAAATATTGCCATTTCATCTACCTTTTATTGACAGAACTTCAGGTTGTTTCTAGTTGTTCAATATTTCAAGCAATGCTGCAATAAACCTCCTGGTGCATCCCTCTAGTGATCTGGTGGTAAAGTCACGCACTGTAAGAGTGTTCACAAGTCATTGAGTGTGGGCCTATCTGATGTGCACTTCACTAGACATCACCAGATTGCCCCCAAAGCAGTGTCTCATTTTATACATCGTTAGTAATATGGGAGTTTCCATTTTCTTACATCCCTCCCAATACTTAGAATTCTAATACTTTAAAGTTTTCCCAATATTACAGATAGAAAATTATACCTTATTTTAATTTACAATTACTTCATTATTAGAGAGTTTGGGTACATTTTTGTGAATTTCCTGTTTGCATTCTTCATCTACTTTTCTATGATCTGGGGTTCTTTATATATTATGACTACAAATCTTTTATTCTTTTGGAGTATTGCTGCACCTTTTATGTTTTCTCTTTTAAAAATTGTATTTGTGACTGCCATATATATGGAGCAGAGGGAGTTTTTCAAATCATGACGTTACAATGCTATTTTGCCTAGAAGTCCTGGATTTGTTTCCTAATGCATATTTTTTCATGGCTTTCAAAGTAATACTTATTTACTGTATAAAATTTAGGGATTTGATAAAAGTGTTCAGAACAAATTGCTCATCCCTGGGGAAATCATTGATAATGTTTTGGCACATTTTCTTGTTGTCTATTTTATTTTTTAGTACATATTTTTTCTTTTCTTCTTTAAGATACATTTTTGTATTCTGTTTTTTGAGATTATACTAATGGACATGTTCTGACTTTTGTGTCAATAAATTTCTATTTAAATATGTTTTATCAGGGGCACTTTTTTTTTCTTTTTGGAAGGAAGATGCGTAGCCAGATCCATGGTTCATCTTGGTTAGCTCATTTATTCTGTGTGAGATAGTCCTGAGAGTTCATATAGCCTGGGTAGTCTGATCTTTCTCAGTTTGACTGTGTATAATAAAAATTTGATATAGTTTCAGAAAGAGTCAGAGAGTATGAATATAGCCCTTTGGAGTACCCTCTTTTAGCAATTCATTTACTAAAGAATCTGGCTAACATAATTTCTTTTTAGAAGAACTCACTCTTGCATCTGGGACACAAAAACAATGTTTCAAGCATTGAAGCATTCCCTTCAGAGTCAGAGATTTATAACCTTAGAGTAAAAATATATGAAGATATAAATCAAGAAAAATTTTGTTTTGTACCATTTGGTGTATCTTCCCAAATATGAAAAGCACCATCCTCCTCCCCATCCTCAATCAAGGATTCTTGATCTTGCTTAGTTAAAATGGGATTTTTTTTGGACTAGATGATTCAAATCATTTAAAATATCAGACTCTTTTTCAGTAAGGAAAGTAAGATATGCAGTTTGAAAGATTGTCTCCAAAGCTCAGAATGAGTAGTCAGGGAAAGTGCCAGTAACATGAAAATCTTCCTTCAGCTGTAGGTCTTTTCTGTCAAAGACATTTTTTATCTTGTCCTGGGGAGAAATTAGTTCACAGGTCTTTTCTGTTGACACATTTTTCTCTTGTCCCAGGAATGTGGGTTTCAGGAATATGCTGAGCTGATTCAAGAAAGGTCTGAAAGTCCTTAGCAACTCCATGCTTTTGGGGACAAGATTTATTTATATATTTTAAAAATTATAGCCAAGATAAATAACTGAAGCAATTCATTTAAAACAGAAATATGATTTGAAGTCTGTGTAGCAGTTGTTCTGGTTTACCTGTTTGCAAACTCTTCATAAATACCCTATCCTGGCAGTTATTTGTCTATGATGATTTGGACTTCAATGTTACTTTCACATGACTCTTTATAGGCATTTGCCTCGTGGTTTTGCTGATTCACGGCAGAAAATCTTGGGAAAAAAATCGAAATGTTCTCTCCATCTTATCTGAGCCGCTAATGATAGTCCTTCCATTTCTCACTGAAATTCTAAGTGGAAATCAATAATTGTGTTTCAGAAAAGCTATCCTTTTGGACTCTTTAGATGCATTGATTGAATTTCCAGGCAGCAAAGAAATGTCTAGTTTGGAAACCACTTTTTGGTGCAAATCTGTGGTCACACACAGGACCTTTTGTAGCTCTTTTCTGGAGTTCCCTCTCCCCGCCTAGTAAATTCCCTTTAGACTTTTTGTTAATATATGCTATTCATTTTCCCCAGGAAAATTCAGCTTTGGAGGCTGGTGACAGATCTTATTCTGTATAATTGATGATGAGTATAAATTTCAGTGGCTTCTGTTCTTTGTAGCGAGGGCAGGGATGTAAGGTCAAATTGGTGAGGCCCAGACTCTGAGACTAAGGGCCTTTGTGTTTTCTTAAGGTTTCAGGAAGTTTGAGTAGTTTATTTAGGGTAGCACAGTTAAGACAAAATTAGTCAAGTTTCTTGGAAACTAAGACGTTCACATGTCTACCTTTTACTAAACCGCTGAACCGTCCCTGGTTCTGATAATGTTGTAAGACTCTCTGGGAAGGTGAGAAGCTGCCCCTTTAAGCTTATGACATTTTAACTAGGCATGGCCCAATTAACCTCTGACCTTTCTCAAGTTCATCAGGAAATAGACTTCAGTACTCATTGCTTAATGGTAGGTTTGTGGTTATAATTACACATTACCAAAATTAGGTCTAGTCATAGGAAATGTGTGAGAACTAATCTATAGAAACAAAAACAAACCTTTGACTCACCTACAATTTTATTGGCCTGTCTCTCTTGACTCCATTTCCCTTTAAGTCAATAAAAAACTAGGACTACTTGTTAAAAATTCTAGAAGGCTTTGTTGGTAGCTGCTTTGTGGGCTCTCTATTCCGTTTCTTTAGGGGACTATCCTGAATCTAAATGACCATGGGAGCCCTGTCTCAGGAATGCTTAGGATAAGCTTGGCTGAGTCCGTTTACTCTGTTTAAAACTTCCTAGTGTAATAATTTTAATCTTAATGGCATCTAAAACCACAGAGCTGGGTCCATGAACAGATTAAGCAGATTGATTTTTTATATGTAAGTTTGCCTCCAACAAAGACATAGTTTCAATGGTAGGGTCAATCAATCAGTCCTCTGGATCCATGGGTTCTACATCTGCAGGTTCAACTAACCATGACTCAAAAATGTTAAAAAAAAAAAAGAAGGATGCTTGGGTCTGTATTGAACATGTACAGGCTTTTAAAACCTTGTCATTCTTCCCTAAACAGTATAACAGCTACTTAGATAGCACTCGCATTATATTAGGTACTGTGAGTAATCTAGAGATGATTTCAAGTGCATGGGATAATGTGCAAAGGTGATGTGCAAATTCGACACTATTTTATAGAAGGGATTTGAGCATCTGTGGATTTTGGTATCCACAGGAGTTCCTGGAACCAATCCCCTAAGGATATTGAGGATTGACTGTGTAGAACAAACGTTAAAACAAAAGCAAACAGATAAAAATATGACTGGCCTTACTGAGGGTGATAAAGAAAGACATGCCCCTTCCTACAAGAAGTCTTGGATGGGACTTGGGGAACATGTTTCTGTCTATGCTCTGCAATTGATGGAGGACCCAGAGTCACAAGCTTTATGTTCTTTCTTTTTAATTTCTAGAATGGAAATAACAGAGCATGCACAGCCTCTGCATTTCCCAGGATGTGTTGAGAGCAAGTAAAATAATAGCTTAAAAAAACACTTAATAAGCATAAATAAATTAAAAGGCATAATGATTAAAATTTTAGGCTCTGGACTGGACAAATTAGAATTTGAATCCTATTTGATTTTTTCCCATATGCTATCTATGTGCTCTTGGGTGAATTGCTTTGCCTTTTTTTAAACCTAAGTTCTAATCTGTAGAAGATGAGGAATTATATACAGTTGATTCTTGAACAATGCAGGGGTTAGAACGCCACACCTTGTTCTGTCAAAATCTTTGTATAACTTTCAACTCCTCTGAAATTCAACTACTAACTGTTGATGGGAAGCCTTACTGATAACGTGAAAAGCTGATTAACACCTATATTGTATGCTATCTATATATTATATACTGTATTCTTAAAGTAAGCTAGAGGAAAGAAAATGTTATTAAGAAAATCATAAGGAAGAAAATATATATCTTCACTGAGGCTGAGGAGAGGGGAAGAGGATGGTTTGGTCTTGTCTCAGGGCTGGCAGAGGCAGAAGAAAATCTACATATAAATGAATCTACATGATTCAAACACGTATTCTGAAAGGGTCAACCATAGTCTGTCACCTTCTCATACAGCTGCAGTAAGGATTAAATCTTCATATGTGCAAACCAGTTAGAATGCTGCTTGAGATGCAGTAAATATTATACCACTGTTAGCTAGTTTATGCTGATGATATAGACTATTGCCCTGTCAATATGGATGAGACTATTGATACAAATCATCTGAGAAGTGTGAGGAAGCTTTTGTTCAGTGTCTGCAGCAGGGGCTGTGCTAACTTCCCTTGCTCTGCCTCTGGCTGAGCAGAGGATGAAGAGGGGACAGGTGGAGTGGAACCATTCCTCTCTCCTTCAGCGCCTTGGTTCCCCAGGTGGGGATGCTTCTCTCTGGCGAACTGCATCCTAGACCCTCCCTGTACCCGCCCCAGCACTTTCCTCCTCCCTCCTAACAAACTTCCTCCCCTCCCCTTCCCCAGGCCTAGCACCTATCCAGGTCACATTCTTGGCAGGCTCTCACTCTCAGCTGGCTGTCAACTAAGGTGTTGGCTGATAACAAAGCTATGAACTGATAAGGTTTAATACCTTCAAGTGGTATTTTAAAAGGCCAGGAAGGCTTCAAGAGCTAAAGAAATAGTGGAGTAATGACAGGCATTAACTCTGTGTGTGTGTGTGTGTGTGTGTGTGTGTGTGTGTGTATCTATGTGTGTAGAGAGAGCGAGAGAGAGAGTGTTTTGGGGAGAGACTGCTAATTTGGGGCCAGGAGCCTGGACTGTCAATAGAAGAAGACCAGCAGAGGTTGTCAGTGCCACTGAGGTCACACCAAAATGCTTCTTCCATCTAAAACTGGAACTGATCCCACTTAGAAACTAATTAAAGTCATGGTTTTTCTATTTCAGATTTAATACATTTTACACTTAGACTAGGAAGCCCCAGGACAAGCATAATGAAAATACAATTAATTTAAATGTTAATTTTAATTAATTAGAATGTTAATTAATATATGCCCCATTTCCTGTGATTGAAGAAGAGAATATGAAAGTCACAGAGTCAAATAAAAAATAAAATAGCTCTTAAAAATAACCTGCTCACCAAATATTTCAAGTTGAAGATGCCCAAGTTAAGAGAATAGTAAATATGAGAAGGCATTAGTTCACAGTACTTCCTGAACTGGACTTTTGTCTCCTTTTCTCACCATGCATATGACAAATTGGATCAGAATGGGAAGCTGCTGCCTGCTACAAGCTAAGCCATGCTCAGGGGATTTGAAATCCAATAGTGCTCTGGTACAAGTTGAGGGAAGATCAAATTCCTTAGGGAACTCTTGTGTGAAGGATTTGCAAATATTTAACTCATTTTGAATCAGGACAATTGTTGCTGAATGTTGGGCAAGGATTTGTCGATTACAGCGTAGCCACAGGTAACCATGAATACAGCCTGATTGCATCTTAAATATTTTGTAGTGCTTTTAAGGTTGTAACTAATAGTATTTTTTTTGAGATTTTATTAGCAGTTTTAGACAAATTGAGGGGAAGGACCAGAGATGTCTCATATACCTCCTGCTCCCACACATGCACAGCCTCCCCTGCCATCGACATCCCCCACCAGAGTGGTGCACGTGTTATAAGTGATAAACCTACATTGACCCATCATGATCACCTAAAGTCCATAGTTTGCGTTAGGGTTCACTCTTGGTGTTGTATATTCTAAGGATTTTAACAAATATAGTGTGTTCATTAATATAAACATATGTAGTATATGCTATATTGGTATAATGAGATATATAGACATGTATCATCACTACAGTATCATACAGAGTATTTTCGCTGCCCTAGAGATACTCTGTGCTTTACCTCTTCACCTGTCTCACTTGTGGCAACCATTGCTCCTTTTACTGTCTTAATAATTTGACATTTTCAGAATGTTATATGATTGGAATCATGTTGTAAGTAGCCTTTTCTTTCTCTTTCTTTTCTTTCTTTCCTTTTTTTTGAGACGGGGTTTTGCTGTTGCATGAGCTGGAACACAGTGGTGTTATCATAGCTCACTGCAATCTCCAGCTCCTAGGCTCAAGGGATCATCCCATATCAGCCTACTGAGTAGCTGGGACTACAGGTGCACATGACCATGCCCAACAAATTTTTTAAAAAATTTTTTTTTTGTAGTGATAAGGGCTCACTGTGTTTCCCAGGCTGGTCTTAACAATCCTCCTGCCTCAGTCTCCCAAAGTACTGGGATTACAGGCATGAGCCACTGTGCCCAGTCCGGTTTGCCTTTTCATGTCGGCTTCTTTCACTTAGTCATATGCATTCATTTCCTCCATATCTTTTTGTGAACTAAAAACTCATTTATTTTCAGTATTGAATAATATTTCATTGTTTGTGCACCACAGTTTATTTACCCATTTACCTACTGAAGGACATCTTGGTTGTTTCTCTGTTCTGGAAGTT
The DNA here is from genome assembly GCF_000164805.1 of Carlito syrichta. Taxonomy (NCBI): domain Eukaryota; kingdom Metazoa; phylum Chordata; class Mammalia; order Primates; family Tarsiidae; genus Carlito; species Carlito syrichta. The sequence continues at coordinate 126,377 of NW_007232557.1, forward strand.
ATTAAAAAAAACTGCTATAAACATCTGTGTGTGGGTTTTTGTAAGGTTTTAACTCCTATAGATAAATGCCAATGAGTGTGGTTTGCTGGATTGTGTGTTAAGGATATGTTTAGTTTTATAGGAAACTGCCAAATTGTTTTCCAAAGTCACTTTCCATTGTGCCTTTCCATCAGAGTGAATGAGAGTTCTTGTTGCTCCACATCCTCATCAACAGTTGGTGTTGTCAGTGTTCTGAATTTTTTAGTCATTCCACTAGATGTGTAGTGGTATCTCATTATTGTTTAATTTGCATTTCTCAATGAATAGCATTTTGTGTTATATTTTGAATGATGGAAAAATGGTGGCCCTCCAAGTCCTCTACAACAAGAGAAGGACATTTTCTGTATCTCCAAGAATGTTCTGAAGTGTTTTCCAAGCCTATGGGGACCAGCAGAAATGAGTTAGGAGAAGTTGTGGCAGAATGACATCACTGGTCACTTCCAAATACAGAGCAAAGCCCATTTCTCTTTTAGCAAACACTTATTGAGCTCCTAATATGTGTATGACATTTGACCACACTTTATGGGTTCAAAGTGAGCATAAAGGGTCAGATGCTGAGTGAGAGAGTACCATAGAGCTACATGTGTGAGGAAAGTTACCTCATCAGGGAACTCCAGGAAGGCTACCTTGGTGAGATCTGAAGGAAATTCTAGAAGAGGGGAGAAAACAATGCTCTACACAGAGGAGAGAGTATGGTGAGTATGAGGAAAAAAACAGAGGTGCTGTCCTGTGAGGAAGAGAAATAGGAGAAAACATTCAGAGCCTTGGAGAAAGACCAAAGATTACAAAATATGTAGGAAATTTCAGCAGCATCTTTTCTAAGACAACAGGAAAAGGGCATAAACAATTTCATCAAGAAGGGAAATTGGGTGTCAAAGACCACGGTGATTACCATCACACAGCAAGAGACAATATAATGTAGTGATTGACAGTACAGATTGAAGTGTGACTGTCTAGAATGGAATCCTAGCTCAACTACTTACTAGCTGTGTGACCTTGAACAAGTTATTTCATCTCTCTGAATCTTGATGTTATTATCTGTAGAACACTTTGTAGGCCTTTGTGGGGATTAAGTGAACCCGTATACATTGAGAGTTTAGAACAAGGCCTATCATGTAAATTCTACATAAGTATTTACTATCATCATAATTATTATAATTGTCACCCCACTCTTGATTATTTTCCAAGGATGGTATGGCCTGGGCACACAAGTGGTGGACTCATTCATAGAAGGTAGGTACATTGCACACATGCTCTTTACTTTCATAATAATCCTTGGAGATACATATTTACATTTTAGAGATGAAAAATTTAAAAATCAAAAAACTTAAATATCACATCAAGAACTGGTGAACTTCTGGTGGAGGCTGAATTCAAACTTAGAGTTATCTGAATCCAAATCTGCCCTCTCTCTCCGGTAAGATTTGTTTGAAAATGAATCATTGACTATTACGAGCTCTCTATTAAACTAGTTGACAATTAAGGGGCTATGGACATGGTCATGGGCTTGTCAGAGGAAGCATTTGGCTCTCCAAGATCTCTGGTGGTTTTAGAGAATGATAAGAGCAGAGAGAAAGATGCAAAATGCATTTCTAATTTTAATTATAGATGCATTTTTCCTTTTTCAAGATACAATGCATTTCTAAATGCAGGCATACCTCAGAGATATTGTGGGTTCAGTTCCAGACTGCCATGATAAAGTGAATATTGTAATAAAGCGAGTCATAAAAATTGTTTGGTTTTTCAGTGCACTTAAAAGTTATATTATACTACACTGTAGTCTATTACATGTGTCATAGCATTATGCCTATAAAAACAATGTACATACCTTAATTTATACATATTTTATTGCTAAAAATTGCTAACAATCATCTGAACCTTAGTGAGTTGTAATCTTTTTGCTGGTGGAGGGTCTTGCCTCAATTTTGATAGCTTCTGACTGATCTTGGTGATGTTTGTTAAAGGTTGGGTGGCTGTGGCAATTTCTTAAGTAAAACAACAATGAAGTTTGCCACATTGATTGACTCTTGCTTTCACTAAAGATTTCTCAGTAGCATACAATGCTGTTTGATAGCAATGTATCTTCAGTAGAATTTCTTTCAAAATTGGGGTCAATTCTCTCAAAGCCTGCTACTGCTTTATCAGCTAAGTTTATGGAACATTCTGAATCTTTTGTTGTCATTTCAACAATATTCACAGCATCTTTATCAAGAATAGATTCCATCTCAAGAAGTCACTTTCTTTGCTCATCCATAGGAAACAATTTCTCATCCATTAACGTTTTATCCTGGGATTTTAACAACTCATCACACCTTTGGGCTCTACCTCTAATTTTAGTTCTCTTACTATTTCTACCACATCTGCAGTTGCTTCCTCAGCTATAGCCTTGAGCCCCTCCAAGTTACCCATGAAGGTTGGAATCAACTTCTTCCAAACTCCTGTTAATGTTGCTATTTGGACCACCTCCCATGAGCTACAAATGTTCTCAATGGCATATAGATTGGTGACTCCTTCCAGAAGGTTTTCAATTTACTTTACCCATCAGAGTGATCACTATCTACAGCAGCTATAGCCTTATAGAACATATGTCTTTTGACTTGAAAGTCAAAATTACTTCTGATCCACGGGCTGCAGAATGACTGATGTGTTAGCAGGCATGAAAACAATATTAATCTACTTGTACATCTTCATTCCTGGGTGTCAAGATGCACTCTCAATGAGCAGTAATCTTTCGAAAGGAATATTCCTCTCTGTGCAGGTTTCAATGATAAGCTTAACATATTCAGTAAACCATGCTATAAATAGATGTGCTATCATCCAGGCTTCATTGTTCTGTTTGTAGAACACAGGCTGAGTAGATCTAACATAATTTTTAAGGGCCCTAGAATTTTTGGAATGGTAGATGAGCACTGGTTTCAACTTAAAGTCACCAGTTGCATTAGTCCTTAACTAGATCAGCTTGTCCTTTGAAGCTTTGAAGTCAGGCATTAACTTCTCTTAAGCTATAAAAGTCCTAGATGACATCTTTTTTCAGTAGAAGGCTGTTTCATCTGTACTGAAAATCTGTTGTCTAGTGTAGCCACCTTCATCCGTGATCTTAGCTCGATTCTCAGGAGGACTCTGCAGCTTCTCCATCGGCACTTGCTGTTTCACCTGGCACTTTTATGTTATGGCAATGGCTTCTCCCCTTCAACCTCTTCTAGCTTCCAACTTTTCTTTTGCATTTTCCTCACCTCTCTCCATTTTCACAGAATTGAGGAGAGCTAGGGCCTTAGTCTAGTCTGGATCAGTTTTTGGCATAAGGAATGTTGTGGCTGGTTTGATCTTCTATCCCCAGACCACTCAAACTTTTTTCACATAAGCTGTAAGGTTGTTTGCTTCCTTATCATTCATGTGTTCACTGAAACAGAACTTTTAATTTCCTTCAAGAACTTTTCCTTTGCTTTCACATGACTGTTGGGTGCACGAGGCCTAGCTTTCAGCCTGTCTTGGCTTTCAACATGTCTTCCTCATGAAGCATAATCATTTCTAGCTTTCGATTTAAAGTGAGAGACGTGTGACTCTTCCTTTCACTTAAACACTGAGAGCCCATTGTAGGGTTATTAGTTGGCCTAATTTCTTTCTTTTTTTTGAGAAAGAAAACTTTATTTAAAAGTAAATTAAAGAAAGAAAGAGAAGGAAGAAAGAAGTTTCACTTCCCCAAGGTGGGGGAGGGGGCCAAAGCCAGGAAGCATGGCCACACCAGACTCTAACAAGGCAATGGCCCCGTTGGCCTAACTTCAATATGCTCGTGTTTTAGGAAATGGGGAGGCCCAAGGAGATTTAGCGGCTGCAACATTTCCTTAGGTGAGGAAGATGCAAAAGAAAAGTTGGAAGCTAGCAGAGGTTGGTTCATGAGGTTTAAGGAAGCAGTCTCCATAAAATAAGAGAGATGGATCTTTGACTGGTCTATGGAACAGTCAGAGCACACACGTTAATTGATCAACGTTTGTTGTTTTATATGGGCAAAACAATCATACTAGTAACATTAAAGATCATTGATCACAACTCACCATAACAGATATAAAAATAATGAAAAAGTTTGAAATATGGTGATAATTCCCAAAATGTGACACGGAGACATGAAGTGAGCACTGGCTGTTAGAAAAATGGCACTGATGGACTTGCTCGACACAGGGTTGCCACAAACCTTCAATCCGTAAAGAGCTCAATATCTGCAAAGGGTAATAAAGCAAAGCACAATAAAATGAGGTGTGCCTGTAGTTAAACCAACAATTGTTTTCTTGGAAGAATATCCATTTTTAAAAGCTAAAGTGTGTGAACCTATAGAAGGTATGCTCTTAGCTGACTTGTGAACTATATACAGCTCTGAAAGTGAAATAATGTATGTTGTACTACAAATAATTTATGATGGAAATAGAAAAGCAGAGAAGTGCATTTGCTATGACTCTCTAGAAGCTTCTGAGTCATTTGTTGGTAGAGGAGCAACTTCCAGAGGTGAATAGACTTGTCTCCAACGGCTCACACTTCACCCAGTCTGTGGTCAGAGCTAAAATACCGGAGAGCTTATCTCCAAAGTCAGAGAGGAGGAAATGCAGTGGGCCCCAGTGAACACAGCTATGAACTACGATTTAACCCAGTTTGCTAAGGGGGATGCTTCTGAAGAAAGAATAGAAGCTGACTTGAAAATCAGCAGAACATGAATAGAGTCATATTTTTCCCACTGATTTATTTCACTGCAATCAGTGGTCAGATGGACTGCCAGTGCCTGGTATCTCTTTGGCTCTGTCCTGATACGTGGGCCCAATCAGGAGCCCAGACAATCCACTTCTCATCTCCTAAAGCTGCAGAAAGATCTGGGAAGCAAATATTTGGGAATTAGTAAGTCACATGCCATATAAAATAGAAATGCTTTCCTTGGAAGTTCATTGAGCATTTTCACTATGACAACTTGGCATACTAGAACGATAACTGGACTTAGAATCAGCAAATGAGCTCTGCCCTTTGCTACTTTTGGGACCCCACATCCTCGTCCCTAAATGCAGACATTATATTCAATTCCAGGAGTGGTGGCTGCCCCTGCCATGCTGTCATTTTCCCGGTGCACTGAACATTGATCTCTCACTTTGACCTTCGTAGTTCCTCCTATTTAAATGTCAATTATAATGCTGTGTTTAACCTAAAAATTAGGTTTGATACCAAAGTATAACAGTTGTGGCCAGCATTCTTTATTTCAACAGCTTCTTGATTTCAATAACTTTCTTTCTTTCAACAACTTTTCCTTTAGCAGTGTTGTTGCAAAAATGAATGAAATACCCAAGGGAAGTTCTATGACAAGAAAGGTGTTCTTGAAAAGGTAACTTTTGTCTCCAAAGAGATGTTCCCCAGTGTAGAGATTTGTGGTATACCTTATTTAGATGTGTGAGACTGGTGTTGTTGAAAAGTTCCTCATAAGTGTCATTCCTCAACTCTGCTGAGGATTGAAAGAATTTGAAAATTTAAACTAAGAAAGGCAGACGGGGACCAAAATATCAAGTTAAGAAGAGTAAAATTGCAGAATGTGCCTTTAGGTCTAACAACCAAGAGGGCTTGCTAGTCCTGAACCTAGGAGCAGGCTGCTCTACCCACCCATGAGGCAGGACTGGACTGACTCACTAAGCTTAATCGTTTCTAGCTTTTGCTTTAAAGTAAGACACTTGTGATGCTTCCTTTTACTTGAACACTTAGAGGCCATTGTAAGGTTATTAACTGGCTTGATTTCAACATTCTTGTGTCTCAGGGAATAGGGAGGTCACCCTGAGGGGTAGATATGTTAGTTTGCTATGGAGGCCATAATAAAGTACCAAAAATTGGATGGCTTAAAACAGCAACAGTGTATTGTCTCATAGTTCCTGAGGCTAGAAGTTTGAGGACAAGATGTTGCCAGCGCCCTTTTTCCTCTGAAACCTGTAGGGGAGAATCCTTTTGTCCTCGTCTCTTCCTAGCTTCTGGTGGTGGCTCTCAATCCTTGGCTTGTAGCTACATCATTCGGATCTCTGTTTTTGTTGTCACATGACCTTTTCCCTGTTCATCTAGGTATGTGTCCAAATTTCCTGCTTATGAGGACACCATTCATGTTGGATTTAGAGGTTCCTCTTAAGACTTCATCTCGATTACATCTGCAAAGACTCTATTTCCAAATAAGGTCATATTTGAAGTACTGGGGGTTAGCACTTTTAGTTTTAGTCCATTTGTGTTGCTACAAAGGAATATTTGGGGCCCAGTAATACATAAAGAAAAGATGTTTATTTGGCTTACAGTTCTGCAGACTGTACACACGAAGCATGGAGCCAGTGTCTGCTTCTGATGAGGGTTTCAGGGAGCTTCCACTCAGGGTGGAAGGGGAAGGGGAACTGGTGTGCAGAGATCACACGGTGGGAAGCAAGTAAGAAAGAAAAAGAGAAGGGAGGAAGGTGACAGCCTGTTTTTAACAACCAGGTCTCGTGGGAACTAAGAGTGAGAATACAATCCTATGAGGACAGCACTGAATCATTTATGAGGAATCCATCCCAATGACCCAAACACCTCCCACTAGGTTTTGCTTCGAACACTGGGGATCAAATCTCAACATGAGATTTGGTGGGGACAAACGAACCATATTCAAACCATAGCAAACTCCAATATGTCTTTTGGAGAGGACACAGAATTCAATCCATGACAGTGAGTCTCAGTGCAACTTATGGCATTGAACAAGAGAACACTTGGTCTCTGAGTACGTATTTTTCTCCCTAAAATGAAGCGCCATGCATACAAAATTATTCACTTTAAATGTGACCAACAGTTAACTAGTACCACTCTTCCCAGCAACAAAGTGAGGAGACGTAGGCAGAAGTGAGGAAGGTCAGTCAGTGGAGTTCTACCTCCTGGAATGACATTTGGCAAAGAAGAATCATTCCTCCTGCTATGATCTCAATCTTTGTGTTCCTCTCAAATTCATATATTGAAACCTAATCTAATCTCCAATGCCATGTATTGAGAGGCACATTCTTTTTGAGGAAATTAAATGATGAAGATGTCCTTAAAAATAGGATTAGTGCCCTTATAAAAGAGGTTAGGGAACCTGCTTGCTCCTTGTGTCATGTGAAGACATAGCAAGAAGGTGCCATCAATGAAGCAAGGAATCATCACCAGACACCAAATCTACCTTGACCTTACACTTCCCAACCTCCTGACCTATGAGCAATAAATTTCTGTTGTTTGTATATTACCTAGTTTATTTTGTTACATACCCAGGTATTTTGTTATAGTGACTAAAATGGACTAAGATACCTTCCATCTTAGTAGCCTCATCTTTGTATCCACTGAATATTCAGTTTAACACTGATTAATGATAACCATGTTCAAGGTGTTGCTTTTGTTGTGAACTTGAGATATATGTTTTCTTTCACATAGGAATGTTTTGCATCTGTTTGCAATTTGTATTCCTAGAGTACTGATCCCCTGACCATCCAACACACGTTAAGGAGAAACTTCTCAGTCTCCTGTTTCTAGTCCTTTAGAAAATGCCCTCTGGTGGGTTTCCCATTCTGACTTCTACTTCATATCAGTTCTTCAATATCTTCTTTACCCCACTAAGAACCACTTTGATCGGGTCCTTTTATATCTATACTTAATAGTTTCTCATTCAACTTCTCCTTATAATCATTTAAAAAATACTCTTCCCTCTGGTATTGTTCTGAGCTTCTAAACCTTTAAGTCCCATCCCAGCGTTAGATATGAGAATCTGTTTTGAGGAGAGAGTTCTTGGGGTGGCTTCTTCCTACAGAATTGTTTTGTTCATCTGGGCCGGAGTCACAAGTCTGATAAAGAAGACCATGCAAATCTTTATTCTGTTACAGTATCAGTGAAGGCAGGAATAATAAAATCATTGCACATGGCCCATAAAGTATGCCTGGCAGCTTCAGATTCTTCTTTGGAGTTTACAACGCACAAGAAGTGTCCTCCTGGGCTATTGATTGGAGATGCTTCATCTGTTCTGGGGGAAGAAAGACAGAAGATGTTTGTTGGGGAGATTTGGGTTTCTAAGTTTTTGGCCTTGAAGTTAAACTTCAATGCAAATATATTACACAAAAGGGCTAATGCTATGAAAAATTATTATTCATTCATATATTGGTATGGATTTGTTTCCAGAATTAGAATGATGGGGCTGGGATAGTAAGCCTGAGGACTGACGAGTTTTGATGGACCAGCCAAGGAGGAGGTTGGGGCAGACCTGGGGGAGGGGTCCTTTGAGGGGGCCCTCAAGGGATCTGTGAGAGAAGAAGCAAGAGTGACTTAGGGAGGGAGAGTAAAATAAGAGAGGCAGAAGGGTCACCTACACCGAATGTTTTCTCTTTTAAAATGTGTGCTGGAGCAAACCTCATGTGAAAAGATTACGTGATTCTAGCTGGGCAAGAATTTGTGTGAATGAAGAATTCTCATGTATTCCCAGGAAGTGGAGACAAGGACATTCAGTTTTTGTCTTAACTTACTTTTCCTGATGCCGGCAAGGTGGAGTGAGATGAGGGGTTAAGGCAGACTGGTTCTTTTTTTTTTTTTATATCAATACTTTTTATTTTAAAATTGTGGGGTACAGTTAAGGGTTAGGTATACAAGTATGCATCGTTCAGGCACCCTTGTTGATAAGGGGTGTCTCCCTGTCCCCAGACAAATATTGACTACCGTTAATCCCACCTCCTTTCCCCTCCTTCCCCAGCCCACAGTTTCCCACCACTGTCAATCCTTTTCTTAGAGTATTACAATAGATGTTCAAGGCCCACTATATGAGTGAGAACATGTGATAGTCAGATCTTTGTCTCTGTGAGAGGTCACTCAGTATTATAGACTCTAGTTCCATTCAGGTTGCTGTGAAATTCATGATTTTGTTCTTTTTTATGACTGCATAGTATTCCATGGTGTATATGTACCACATTTTAAAAATCCAGTCCTCTTTTGATGGACAGCATGGTTGGTTCCAGGTTCTAGTTATTGTGAACAATGCTGTGATAAAACATGCGTGTGCAGGTATCTTTTTTACAGAGTGATTTGAGTTCTTCAGGGTATATTCCCAGGAGGGGGATTGCGGGATCATATGGGAGTTGATATTTAGAGCTTTTAGGAATCGCCACACTGTTTTCCACAGAGGTTGCACTAGTTTGCACTCCCACCAACAGTGTAGAAGTGTTCCCTTTTCATCGCACCCTCTCTAGCAACTGTTATTTTTTGAGTTATTGGTAATTGCCATTCTGACTGGGGTTAGGTGATATCTCAGTGTGGTTTTGATTTGCATCTCCTTGATGATTAGTGAGGTTGAACATTTCTTCATGTGTCTGTTGCCTGCTCGGATGTCTTTCTTTGAGAATTGTCTGTTCATATCTTTTGCCCACTTTATAATGGGGTTGTTTGTTTTTTTCTTTTTAGCACATTTGAGTTCCTTGTAGATCCTTTGTCAGGCCTTTGTCAGACCTGGAGTTGGCAAATACTTTTTCCCACAGATTGGTTCTTATTTACAGGATCATGTGCCTTTTTTTTGCACAGGAGAAGAAAAACATTTTCTCAATAAAAACTAATTATTTTCTTGTTTTAGGAGACATTGCCATTCAAATACCTGTTACAATGAGTTGGTCTTCAAGAAAACACAGACTCCTTTGCCATCGTATTATAGTTAAGTGACTAATCCCTCTCCTGCAACTGGTTCATAAATCTTGATGGTCTGGTGTCTGGTTTGCTGAGCACACCTGTGCTGACCCCTATTGTACATTGTGGACGTGCTGAGCGCAGTCAGCCCACGTTCTAGTTCAGCAGGTCAGAGTCATCTGAACTGCTCTCGAGTTTCTCACATGACCTAAGGTAATTGCTGCCTGGCCAAACAGGCAAGTGAAGTTGGCAAAATAAATAATTCTCCTTGTAAATCTGTCTGAATAAACATTTGTACAATAGCTGATCAAGGCTTTGTGCTAACTACCAAGTCCAGTACCAATGGTTTACATAAACTCTTCACGAAGATTCTCCTGGTGAACCTTTCATTTTTGCAGTTTGCTATGACATTCCTAGGAAGCATTGCTTGTGTTTGCAAAATGTAGCTATATGCTTGCATCCATTCATGTTTATTTATATGGATGCTTCTAGCACTGGGGTAACAGCAGGCTTGACAGAAGGAGAAGAACTTTTCAGCTGAAGATGCACCACAGATGCCATGACTTGAAAGAACCCCACTGATTCTTTCTTTGACTCAACCTAGCCAGGAAAGAAGGTTTTGTGGGAAAACAATAACTTGAAGAACATGGATAAAGTTAATCCTTAACTTGAGACCATTAAAGTCAGGAAATGGGGGTGAATTTTAAAATCACATAGGCAGCTATTCTATATTTATACTGTAATTACTTTCCTTCCTCCTCATCTTTTCTTTCTTTCTCATAAAGATGGTGCCAGTAGGGGAAGAGGTGACAGCAAGTTCAATATTGTGATTCTGAATTCTTACGCTTAAAGTCACTTTGCCACTAGGTTTTCTTAAGCATTGAATTCAAAATACTTTGGTTTGAAAAGTTTTATTTTCTTTTTGTTATTTTCTCCCCTCTAGTCCTCTTTTACTCTTCCAGGTGGATTTAAATCTGGAACTTTCCCTCTCAAAAAAGGCTGATGTGAATAGTAGGAAGGCTTCCACATGGAGAAAATCCTGAGCTCCACCAAACCACTAATCACCACTCCCAGGCAAGTGAACAGTGATGCAGCATTCATTACAAAAGGACTCATGAGCAATCATGACCATTTTCAGAGAAAAAGACAATTATCAATCTCATGGACTCATATGTAATCGTGACCACTTTCAGGGACTTAGCAATAATCAATTACCCATTCCCTGATTAATTAAGAGCTTAATCTTTCTACCTATATAAAGTGAACAACGGGCACTGTTCCAAGCTGCCTATTGTGTTTCCTCAAGGACAAAGACCAAGGGAGTGGTAATGGAGAGCCCAGGTCTGTCGCACCAGATTTCTTGCTTCTCCAGTCAAATACAGTAGACTCAGTTCAGTATTAACAGACTCTCACATTTTCTACTAGCTGGGATCACGTCCTTCTCCACAAAGTCCATATTTAACACATTTCGTCTTTTTGTCTCAACATCAATCTTCTTTTTTATATCTTTATTAATACACAGAGTGAATAAACCAATCTGCTGAGAAGGAAGAGAATAATGATCCCAACACAAAGAAAAGATCAATGTCAAGGTGATGGATATCCCAGTAACTTCAATTAGATAATTTTAAAATTATTATTATTTTGTATTTTTATTTTTAATGTAAAGATGTGGGATACAATTCAGGGTTAGGTATACAAACATTGATCATGCAGGTACCCCTGTTAATGAGGTATGCCCCTCCCTGCCCTAGCAGTTTCCCTCAACTGCCAGTCCAACCCCC
>NW_007232557.1:138184-182329 GCF_000164805.1 Carlito syrichta
GTGTATATGTACCACATTTTTTTTTATCCAGTCTAACTTTGATGGGCAACATGGTTGTTTTCATGTTTTTGCTATTGTGAATAGAGCTGCAATAAGCATTCGTGTGCAGGTATCTTCTTTGTAGAATAATTTGAGTTCAATTAGATAATTATCCATTATATACACGTATCAAAATATATCTTGCATCCCAAATATATGTACAATGATTATGTGCCAATTAAAAAGGGAAGAAATGCCTCAAATAGCAAGTTTTTTGCTACTTAGACTCATATTTTCCCTGCTACCTTCACAAAAAACAGCATGTTATCTCTCAAACTCTTTTTACTGTTGAGCTTCTGGGTGGCATAGGTGACCACCTTGTTTCTTTCTATATTTTCACTTCCTGACTCTCCCTTATTTTTTTCTGGAACCCCTGGATTTGATGTCATGTTAGCCCGACTGCCCATTGTTAGCATCATCCATAGCCCCAGGGTCTCTCCTCCTGGTTCACTGTTGGTCTTTCCAGCACAATGACTGCCCTGATTCTTGTTGACTTAAACATCTACATACTGTACATGAACTGGTCTCTCAGTTCCTTTGCCTCTTCTCCAAAGATCTCCTAGACATCACCTCAGACCCTCATTCCACAGCCATACACTGAAGTAGCTACAAAGCCCATGCTCCATTTTAATCCTCCCAGGCTCCACTGCGGTTTCCTTCCACCACAACCCATTTCCTTCACTGACCTGTCCACAACAATGCTTTGACTCTACAGCTCACTTATCCTCTTGTCCTCCCATTGTCCCCCCTCCTTGTCATGTCTTTCTTTCCCTCTATATCCAGCTTGGATTTCAGCTTCATCATTATAATCATCCTATCAAATCACCACCCCCCATTCTTTCCCCCATCTCTCCTCATCTGCCTTACCTTGCAAAATCTACCACTGATGAAATCCAATTTCGACCTATTTTGTGCCTGCATCACTTAGCTAAAAGTGTCCAGAGAAAACCACATGCATGCCAGGTTGACTGGTGAGCATGACTCATTTATGACCAGAGCCTCTAGGGGGCCTGGAGTGCCTGAGATGGTCAGACTACATTATTCTGGTTCACTCAGACCTCCTGCCCTTGCCCATGACTCTTTTTCTCTCCTTCCTCATGTGCCTTCTTCATTCAATTAATGATCTTGCTTCATATTGTGGAAGTAAGGGTGATCAGAATAGAACTTCCACATGCTGTTTGCTACCTGAATCTAGAGCAGTATACCATGTCTTTCTGTTTCAAAAAGGCAATTGGCCAGAATTCCAGAGGCAGGAAGCAGCAGGACACCTTGGAAAGCCAACTAGGACCAGGGGATAAGACCTGATAAGCAATCCCCAGCCGAGGAAACAAAAGGACTGTGAACATATGGACCTTACCACCTCCATTTTCTGCCAAGAGAACACTCCTCTCTACCCAGACCCTGTCATGGAGAGTTAAAAGATTAAACATTCATCCAAAAGGATGGAGTTATCTAAAAGAAACATTCTAAACCACTATTGATTGGAACTTGAATCTTGAATTTATTAAAAACTTACCTTCAATACAATATTCAAATGATAAGAGACTGCACTGTTTTTAATTAGAAAGTTTGTTTCCCTACCTGTGGCAGACTGGAACTAATGTTATAGAAAAAATAAGGAAACCACAATTGCTTGGCACATTAGAGCAATAATAAATACCTTCCTTCCACTCATTCTGACCGTCACCTCTATTTTGGCCATTGGGTAGACCTTTTCAGTGCCCCCTTAGGTCACTGCGATGGTTTGCTGTCTATCTTCCTCTCTGGTCTTGCCCTTGGTAATCCACCTTGCACACCACTGTCAACCCTACCTTCACAGAATGCAAATATGAGTATGTTGCTTGTTCACAACAACGCTTTGACCCTACAACTAACTTATCCTCTTGTCCTCCCATTGTCCCTCCTCCCTGCCATGTCTTTCTTTCCCTCCACACCCAGCTTGGATTTCAGCTTCATCATTATAATCATCCTCTCAAACACATCCTCTGTTTGTGCTGTTATAACAAAATGCCATAAACTGGGTGTCTTATAAACCACAGAACTTTATTTTTTATGGTTCTGGAGGCTGGGAAGTCCAAGTTCAAGGTGCCTGTAAATTTGGAGTCTGGTGAGGAACTGCTTCCTCACAGATGACACCTTTTGTGTTCTCATGGTGGAAGAGGCTAGCCAGTTTTCTGGGGCCTTTTTTATAAGGACACTGATTACATTCAGGAAGGTGTTGCTCTCATGGCCAAATCAACTCCCTGGGACCCTACTTCCTAATACAATCATATGAATTTTAGGGGGAACACAGCAATCAGACCATAGCACTACTCGTTTGTTTACAATCCAGTGAAATCTCCCCTTCATGGTCAGGGTTAAGGTTCAGATCTCTGTCATAACATGTAACACCCTGCGTGGCTGGCCCTGCCTCCCGCCTCTTGCTATGTCCTTATAATGCATGGCACACGACACTTTAGGGCACACCTTTCATCCCAAAGTGTATGTTTCACCCTCCAGCCTGTGTTTGCACTTGTGTGGCTCCTTTTGTTGGGATGACTGATTTTGCTGTTGTCTACCAGGTGAACGCATACTCATGCCTGAGGATCAATCTGGTGAGTTACTTCCAGAGGCAAGCTCCCATTAATAGCCTGGGTGGAGCTAACCATTTTCTCTTTTGGGCCCCTGTGGGACCTTGTACACATGCATCTATTATCATGCGTACACTGAGTTATTTGAGTCTTTATTTATGTTTCTTAACCCCTTCCCCAGGGCAGTCCTGGCTTCCTGATTCATTAGGAAACCATCAGTGTCTAGCAGTGTCCTGCACATAGTCGATGCTCAATGCATGCTTGTTGAAGGAAAAATAAATAGAATGGATGAATGAACAAACAGGGTTTTTACCTTGATCTAGGTCTTGGGCTAGTCACTGATTGAAGAGATAGTCCATGTAGCAATTTAAAAAAATGAATAGTAAACAAACAAAGATAAAATGATAACAGCTTACACGACGCTTTGAAACTAGGTAGCTAACTAATTTCACCCCAGAGAATTAGTAATACTGTGTAAGTCTAAGTCATCACTTTCCCCCTCTCATTTCAAAGTAGAACTTCCAAACCACAGGATGCTAACGCTTTTTAAAACGTGCTTTCCAAAATAAGAGTAGATAGAGTGTTTAATCAGGAGTGTTCAATAACCATTGAAAACAATGTCAAGTATTTGTCTATTTGCAGCACATTAATAAATGAACAAAAAGCAAGAAACCATGATTTAGACATTAGGATGTATAGATCCACTTGGTTGAAATAATCAGTTGCATCATTTCAGGCAATGCCTATGACCCAGGAGGGTATTGCCGGACTGGCTGTATTTAAAATTCTTTCCTCGGTTTGCTGTGAGTCCATGTTTCACTTGTGCCACCAGATGCTTGTTTTAACTCTGTTTCATGTTGTGCCATAGCTGTGCTGGGAAGATGAGCTTTCAGAGACTCAGTAGTTCATAGCGGACAGTGAACGTTGGTTAAATATGGAGAATGCTTTTCTCTCTAAATTGTAATGAAGCCCCTTTACATTATATTCATCGTGATATTACCTTATTCGCTTCATTGACAATAGAACACTTATACATATGCCCAAGACTTATAAAAATTGTATCTAGCAGCAGCTATAAATAATTAAACTTATCCTGGCTGGGACTTGCCAGTATAAAGATGTTACAAATTCAAAGTCCTAACAGGGAGGGTAGAACAAATGATTTATCATTGCTCAGCCTAACAACTACCAGCTTCTGGGCCTGTGTTTCTGCTTGTCTGGCTTGTTGCTGAGTCCTGGGGTCATTTGTAACCACAGGGCCCCATGGCAGGGGACAGAGAGACACAAGAGCCAGAGGAACAATTTCAGTGGTTTCTCATAACTGGAACCACAGTTATGTAGGTTCCAGTGAGACTTTTCATAGCTAACTCCAATTTATATTTCGGTAAGGTCCTACGTGATCTGAGAAAATGCATCCACTCAGCATTAGTATTAGAAAGTGTCACAATTACACCAGCAGGGAAAAGGGGGCCTCTCTCAGGAGTGTGGTGTCTGTTTGCAGCAGCAGATACACCTCTTATCTTTTCTACTTTAAAAACGTTACCATTTATCATTAGATAAATTCACTTCAAAATGGGAGCACTGTTGTTACCAGATCAGTCTCAAACTATTCGCTTCTGTGACAGTTCTTAATTATGATCTCAGCTCAGGATAAAAGACTTCTGATGAAGTCTTTGTATATTCTCTTATAAATTTGATTACCGATTCATGTAAGGTACTATTCATAAGAGTAAAGATTAAATGAATAACAATTGCCTTGGAAATGAAATTATTACCAGAGAGAGGAAGAGTGCGTGTTTTCGCTTTCCTCGAGTGTGACAGGGGTGCTTTGATGCGGTGTGCGTGAGGTGTGGAGCTGAGGTGGGCTTGCTGGAGCTGCTATCATCACGCAGAAGCCAACTTTGAAAGGTCTGAAAGCGTCCGTGGAGATGTGCTTGTGGTGGTGGTGGGGATCCCACACCTCAGATAAAGGCTAGCGGGTTTGAAAGGGAGATGTCAATCAACACCCACCTGCCTGCATCTGGACCAGGAACTGTGTCTTATGTGACCACATGGCCAGACAGGCTCTAGAAGGTAGATATTGTATACACTGTAAATATGAATGGAACAAAAACTGCTTGTAGGAGAAGATTTGATCTGAGGAAAGAAAAAGAGTGAGTGAGAAGAGGAGGGCATAGGAACAGGCTTGTGAGGAAAGCTAAGACTGACAATTTAAGACAAGTTTGAAATACTAAATCTTGCTTTTGTCTGGAGCCTAACTGCCTAATGGCAATCAGGCATTGTCTGTGGTTGAGTGTGACATTCCAGATAAAAACTCCCACTTTTGCAAGAAGCCCCAATGTCTTCAAACCAGAGGCCTGGCTTACCAATAATGGAAAGTGAATGACCACTCTCGAAGGCAGCCTCTTCCCAGCATGTCGTGTAAGCCCCATGGACACCAAAGCCTGCTTGATGGTTAATCCACTCAGGATGACTGGTTTTTCCATTCTCTTCTTCAAAAATCTCCTGAGATGGACACTCCAAAATATCATATCTCATGTCAGTGGTTGAGCTCTCCAAGAGTAATTTTTTCCTCCTTCAATTAACTTTTTCATTCCACTGTGAGAGAGGAAGTTATTCATCATCAGCACTGTCTTAAGAAAAACCTCTTGTGTTTGATATTGTTAAAAAGTCATTATGTAACCATATCGGAACATTTCTATTCCTTTTGCATTTTTACCTAAAATTAAAAAAGTTTACATTAAATGAAATGTGGAGTATGTGGTAGATAACATTTAAGTGTACTTACATATCTATTTATCAGTTTAACAGCCATTTACTGAGTGCCTACTCTGTGTAATTGTAGCTGTTAAGGGAAACACCCAGCTCTGGAATCAGTTAGTTACAATGTGCTTTTGCACAAATTGCTTAGTGGCACTGAGTCTTCCCAAGTTGTAAAATGGTGATGGTAATACTTAAGTGATCATCATGTAAATGACATGTTTTAAACATGTAGAGTGTCAATGATGTATTAGATGCTTAATGAATTTTATATTTCAAATCAGGAATTGTGGCAGGTGCAAAGGGTCAGAGAAAAATATGATTTGAACCCTGCTCTCCAAGAATACTGTTGTCTAGCAGAGGCCAGGCAATGTGAGAAAGCCTGCAGGGCCAACAGGGGGGTGGTCCGAAAAGGCTCCTCCAGACCAGACCTGTCTGGGAGAGGCAGAGGCTGCAGGGGAAGGTGAAGTGAAAGCCCTGAAGGTGGAGAATTGCCATAACTGCAAGAGGTGGCCGTGGAAAGTCCCATCAGTAAAGGGACTGGCCAGGCAGTGGCCTATCATGGCCACACATTCCTCTGAAGCCAGATAACTCTCTGTGGGCTGGCTGAGGCCCAAATGTGACTGACAGAACAGTTCTCCCCAGACCTCTCCTCAGCCTCCTCAGGAGGGCAGCAGGAAGCAAAGCCAGTGGCTGGGGTCTTTCAGCCCAGGGTGCAGGGCCCTTGGCTTTTGGAAGGTGCCCCTGCAGGGCTGTGCTTGGGGACTACGTCGAGGTCATGGGAAGGATCATTTGGAAGTGAACTCCTGGTTGGCTAAATGGCCACTGTTCCTAGACTCATGTAGGCTGGACAGAAGCCCATCTTGGTGGTGGGGGCTGGGCTCAGCTCTCAGGCCCTCTCCCTCTAGTCTCCTATTCTGTTATCAAAGCCCCGGCTTGGGTTGGCAGTTTTTCAGGGAGGCTTGTCAGTCCATCAGCCTGTGCAGCAACTCTGATTCCCTTTAAGGCAAGTTTCACGAGGACGCTGGCGGAGACGAGATCCCTGAGAGACTACAATGAAATACAGTGGGAGAAAGTCTCAGAATAGCAGGCCCTCACTTGGTAAGAAAAACAATGGGGTCCCACAGAGAACAACACCCCAGACCACGTTCCCCACAAGGGCCCAGGCAGACCAATCGCATGAATAGGGACAGGCTAGGCAGCTCCCCCCACTTGGCCCGGCATCTCAGGGCCGCCAGCATGTGCGTGACATTCAGCACGAATGGTCACTTTGAATGGACTCATGCCACTGAGACTCCTAATCTGTTTTGGAGAAGGAAATGCAGTGTACATAATTTCTGTCTTATGCCGTCCCCTCTCTGCTCTCGGGTTACCATGACTCGCCTTGCAGGAAATGGATACACAGTTGGTTGTGCAGAACGAGGGAAAAATAGCATTTTGAATGGTGAGTGAGGGAGAGACTTTGCCAGAACACATAGGCCTTGGGAGTGGTTTCAGTGTCTGCCAGGAACCAGGTGACCTCCTTCAAGTCTGAAAGGCTTGTTCATGTCACTACAGAGCATCAACTGAGGCAGCTATCACCTCCTTCCCAAAGTCTTTCTGCTCCTCTGGCAATTGTAATGATAAAATAATAATCACTGCTCTTTATCGAGGGCTTACTTGAAGCCGTGTGTCCATTATCTTTAATGCTCATTAGAGAATTGACTTGAACACAGGCCTGCCTTATTGCCTGAAGTTCTTGTTTTTCCCAAGTTTTGAAGTTGTGTATTTGTGACAGCCTTTGTTTTCTTGCAACTGGAGTTCCTAAGAGGCACGTGTGTCACATGGGTGACTGGCAGTCCTATAGGTCTCATTGGAGAAAGGCTCCCAGCTGTCTCCTATGGCCCACCTCACCTAAACCTCTAACTTTCTCATTACTTTCTAGTCATTTGTCTGAAATCTTGTTAGAGATGAAATATTTCCTACCCGATTTCCAGATTAACTGCACATTTCCCCGAGGTCATCCCGGATTCTGCTCTCCATTTTTCTTACTGGTCGTGCAGGCTTTGGAGGAAACCGCTCTCTCCTGCATATTTGCCTTCCCTGGAGTTTGCTGTGGAAGTAAAATTTCAAAATAATCTTCCAACATGATTGTGGCCCGAAGGAGCAGAGCAGTAGTGGGAACAATTTAATTCCTAATAAAGTCAGTTCCTCTAAGTTGAGTTGTGCGTGCCGTTGAAATGCAGAGAAGTTGCTAGAACTCCTCCACTCCTGCAGAGCTGCTGCCTTTCTGGGCCTGTGTGACAATGTTTGCTCTCCCCGCTGTCACTTTGCACTTTCCCGAGTCTCTTTAGATGACACTTTACGATGTCTCCCTGCAGCAATGATGGAAATATGTCAGAGGTGTCAAAGGCAATGGCTCTGGTGGCAGAAGGTAGCGAGAGAAAAGTAATTCCACAAGGTTGGTGGTTCCTCACCTTGCTTGGCTCCCAGTGATTTGCTTGGTTTGTATTTGGGACACACTAAATACATAGGGTTTTGTTTTGTTTTTGAGTCAAAATCTTACTCTGTCGCCCAGGTTGGAGTGCAGTGGCATGGTCCCGGCCACTGCAGCCTCAACCTCCTGGGCTCAGGCAATCCTTCTGTATCAGCCTTCCAAGCAGGACTACATGACCACATATGTAGTCCAAGGGGACTATGGGTGCATACCACAATGTCTGGCTAATTTTTGAATTTATTGTAGAGACGAGGTCTCGCCAAGTTGTCCAGAGTGGTCTCAAATTCCTGGGCTCAGGCAATCCTCTCACCTTGGCCTCCCAAAGTACTGGAACTATAGATGTGAATCCATCACGTCCCGCCAAAAACATATATGCTATATATGTTTCTGAATCAGGTAACTGATTTAGATAGATGCTAGATACTTTTATTAGGGATTAAACCTGATAACCTATAATTCTTTGGGAGAAAATAAAATAACTTATTCTTGGTTGGTGTAATATTAAGATAGAGCGACCACTTCCCCATCTTGTTCAAACTAACCTCTGCCAAGACACATTGCACAAGTTCATTTGTGAAATGCAACTTCCTCCAAATTCATATAATAAATATATTAAGTAACATTTCAAAGTCAGAAGTGGAGAAGTCTATATGAGTGTGTACTTTTGTGAATTTCCATCAACTGCATAAAATGTGTCCTTCTTATGTCTCCAAAGAGTACTTACATGGCTTGTGGGTGACTTAAGGTTGCAGCTAGAATCACAATGTTGTTATTGGCATTTATTTTAGTTTCACATTACCAGTGCTTCCCACCACTTGGTTTTCTTATTTCTAAAAAAGAAAACAAAGAAATGAGATTAAAATTATTTGCACAAAATTGGCTCGTGTGGACTTTGAATATTGTCAAGTTTATCTGAGTGAAATGATACAGAGACTGTTTTACTCCTGGTAGCTAAGACTGTTTGCCTTAAAGGTTAGTTTATGTTTATATGTGTGAAAACACACAAAGAAATTATTTTACCATACTTTTAGCTAGAAATCTTAGATGTTTCTAAACATAGCAAATTTTTGGAGGCTGGGTGTAGAGATTCATGCCTGTAATTCCAGCCTTTTGGATGGCTGAGGTGGGAGAAACTACTTGAGGCCTGGAGTTTGAGACCAGCCTGGGTAACATAGTGAGACCCTGTCTCTATAAAAAAATTTAAAAAATTAGCTGGCACAGTAGCCTGTTCCTATAGTCCCAGCTACTCGGGAAATTGAGGTAAGGGGATCCAGTGAGCTCAGGAGCAGGAGGTTGCATTGAGCTATGATCACACCACTGTGGTCTAGCATGCATGGCAGAACAAGATCCTATCTCTAAAAATCTTTATGAGGAAGAAAGTGACCGTATACTTTGCATTTCCTCCTTCACAGATGAGGAAATGAAGGCCCGAAAGGACCAAACTGCTTAAGAGCAAACAGCTAATTAGTGGATGAACCAGAACTAGAGCATGACCCCACAAGTGCGCTGTCTTTCCACCGACTGCTAAATATATTTAGACTTGTGATCATTTTGTATAAGTTGATGCTTGATTTCTTGTCTTAATTTGTTTTACTACAATTTTAGAATTGAAGAATATCTCAAATTGTTAGTCTATTACATTTTCCTGGTATTCTTTTGTTCCTTGAAGGTAATAGGACATTCCCGGTGCTGGGTCTCATGTGAATCAAGGGGTTTAAGGCTTTTCAAACTGGCTGGGCTCCACGTACTGACAGGAGCCTGGGGAAGACATCGTGCAGATCTGATTTGTTTTCAGGAAGTATCCTTCAGCCTGAGACCATCCTTAGAGAACTGCTACAGGATCCTGCTACTGCAGCAGGACTTCCTAAGAGAGAGATGTTGCCAAGAAGAAGAGGAAGATGAGATCAGGAGGCCGTAATGGCATCCAACAATTCAAAGAAACCCAGGGAACATGTGTTCGCTCTTGGTCTCAAGAAACTTGTGATTTCTTGGGGAGAAGTTATTCACATATATACCAGTATTGTAAAGTAATTAAACATTGTATAAGGGAAAGTTCTGAATGTCCTCCTCTCTCCCAGGTCCCTTCCCTGAATTGAGGGGTCATTGATTAATTGGTCACATCCCAAGACCCTGATGAGTTATTTTACAGGTGAGGAAGGTCACTATGCTTTAAAAGGTGAGAAACTATGCGCCACCTTCTCCTGGTTGGAAGTCACTAATCTCTGTCCCACCTCAATTCTAGAGTCTGGGCTTGGGGGACGGTGAATGCTGTTGGTAGTTGTGGTCAGTCACTTTCAGGATTGGGATTTGGAAGGGAAAAGAAAGACTCCGCTTGGAGCCTGAGCCTGAGCTGAGAGCTCCAGCTTGGGTTAGTGGAGAGACCCAGCCCTGGGTGTGCGTCCCAAGCTCAGACAGCTCAGAATGTGCAAGGAAACATCCTTGGGTATTTTCGTTGTTTTTCTTAAAACATCCTTGCAGTTGATTTATTTATCTGGGGGGTGAGGGGATAAAGAGCAGAACGGGAAAGAAGGTAAGAGCCAAAAAAAAAGAGAGTGATGAGTAAAGGGGAAGAGAAGGGATTTTGTAACAATTCCTTGCCACAAAATGATTGATGGTGAGTGATCTAATTGGGTCATTAGGTGGGCAAAATAACATGGCCAAGATAAGCTTTTGTAAGCTGTTTCCTATTTGAATTATATTGGATGCTTGGATCATCTGTCTGATAAAAAAATTTTCCATCCATTCTTTAATATTGGGTTAAATCCTGTCTTCTCAACAAAACCTTTTCTAAACACTGCAACCAGAAGAATTTTTAGTTCTCTTTACATTTTTAAGCATATTATTCACTTGAAACTAATCTCATGAAGCTCTATTCCACATAATTATTTCCATGGGTACACACATCTCAGTTCTCCCAGTAGACATTTTTCTTAGGGAGGGAGAAACAACGTTACAAATGTTTTTCCTCATGTGCTTCATATACCGTGTTCTGTGCAGTAGATACTTAATGAGCATTTGCCGGGAGCCTGATATTTGGAAAGTTTGGCTCACTTTCAAGGCCATGCAATTTAATGATACTAACAAAACCCTTAGTTTTTAGATTCTGATTATGTATTTCATTGTCCTGACTTCATTCATTTTAATGGGAAATTGACTTATTGTCCAGTATCTTATTTTCTCTTCTTTGATATGAATAATAATACACTGACACAGGCAAATGTTTTAAAGAATAATGAATAAATAAAATTGGGCAATCAAATGTAAGTATAAAGATGTATCTCTAAATTGATATTAATGGAGATTAAAATATACCAGCTAGTAGTGCTGTGAAAGAGATGAGACTAAAAGTCACACTTTCAAGTGCTCTACATATATACATATTTTTGAAAACCAAATTTTTAGTGACTAAATAGAAAATGATTTGGATAAAATATGTGAAATTTTGTGAGTATTTCTTAGGTGGAAGAGAAATTTTTTAAAATTCTGAGGTTTCATGATGGGATTCTCCAAAACTGTAACCCACTTAGTTTCTTGAACCATTTAAATAGTGTAGGTATTAATTTTGTTCGCAAATTTAATGAATCAATTTTTAATTAGGTAAACGTGTGCATGGTAAAAGATTCAGTGAGACTAAATCTTTCCTCTACTGTTATCTCCCAGTTTCCTGGTCTCCTCCTCAGAGAAAACTGCTGTTACTTCTATTTCACTTATGTAATATAAATGTTGGTGTACTGAGCAAAAGATTGTGCATTTTGCTGTTTTCCCGCTTACTAATATATCTGGACATTGTCCTAGATATACATGTTTTTCTACATCATTATTTTTCATTTGTTTTTTTAATAAACAGGGACTTGCTCTGTCACCCAGTCTAGACTGACATCACAGCTCACTGAAGCCTTGAACGCATGGGCTCAAGTGATCCTCCCACCTCAGCCCCCTGAGTAGCTGGGATTACAGGTGCCAGACACTGCCCCTACCTCATTCTGTGTAACAACTACAGAGTCTATGTTATGGATGGGGCATAATTGGTCAGGCAGATAATGTCTCAGCTTAGCATTTTCAAGGTTGTTTTATAACAAAGATCATTTGTCATGGATTTGCCTTCTTCAGAGCAGGTCTGGGCTTTTGATGTGCCTTATGAATTATCGTTGGAAGTTTACGGCTGCATTCTCTGGAGTTTCGTTCACATTCAAGTAGATATTATAACATGCACAATTACAGTCCTTGGACAATTCACCTCCTTGTTTTAATTTATATTGGTTATTATTCAGGCCTTCTACACCATCAGCCTTGAACTTTTTTGGGAACTATCCTTTTTCCTGGATTTCTTGTCTTTGTTATCTTGGACAATATTTTCCAGTAGCAATGTATAAAAGAGTTCATGAAAGTTAAATGTTTTGAATACTTGAATATCTGAATATATCTTTATCTGAATATCTGAATATATCTCTTCTCACAATTGTCTTGATAATTTGAGTGGTTATAGATATCTAGGTTAAAAAGAGTTTTCTCCATGATATTTTAGATCTTAATATGACACCTTATAATATTTAGCTACTGTCTCTTAAGAATTATGACTTTTTAAAAATGTAACAATGTTTAGATCTAGATGTAACCCAGCCTATTCTTTGTGGTATTCCCATCTTTGGTTTTCTGGCCTCCAGTTATAATGTACACCTTTTCCTCTTTTGTTTTGCCACACATTCGTTTAGGTCTTTTAATCTGGAGAAATGTATACTTTGGTTCTGGAAATTTTCTAGTACTATTTCTTTGATAATTTCGCTCTATCTCTCTATTTTCTGTTTACTCTTCTGGAACTCATCTTTTTTAGGATATTGGTCACTTGGATTGGTCATTTCCTTATACATTTTTCCCTCATATATTTCACTTCCTTTTGTAGTATGTCAATTCTATGAGTGCAGAGATTCTGTCAGTTTTTTTCACTTTGTAATCCCACTGTATGGAACATGAGCAGTGTGCAATAAATATTTATTGAATATTCTTTTTCTGTTTTCTATATGGTAGATTTCTCCAACTTTATCTCCCACCCATCTTTTGGATTGTAAAAATATCTTCCATCTTTTTGCTTTTCAAGAATTCTTTCTCATTTTCTGATTTTTATTCTACTATAACATCTTGTTCTTATTTTTTTGATTCTATATAGTACTCTGTGTTTCTTCTTTTAGCTCCTACATGGTTGTGATCTCATTTGACTTTATTTTTCTGTGTTTATTTTGGTTTCTTCCCCACGTTGGTTTTTTTTAAATTAAATATCTTCTGTGAACTTGGATGGGATTGCCTACTAGAGAACTTCAATTTGGGGTAAATGGCAGGGAGCTGGTTGCTTTATTGAGGAATTCCACAAATCAGAATGTTGAGGTCTTTCTCTGTAGCTCTTCAATTTCTGCAGAAATTTCTGGGCAACCAGAGTGCTGTCTTTGTCAGAAGCCTAGGGTCTGACCATGCCATGTGCATGTTTTGAATAAACACCCCTGTTTCCAGTCTCATGACTCACCTCTGCTTTCAGCTAAGGCTGGAGCTTCCAAATGCCTAGGTTCTCTCATTTAACTTTCTCAGGAGAAAACAACAACAAAACTGCTCCATTTTCCTGCCTGAGTGTGGTGAGTGGATTGGGCAGGCACTTGGATGTAGCATTCTGGGTAGAGGGTAGAGGAGGGGCCGCCACACTGCTCTCCTGTTTTTGATGCTGCTAGTTCCTGAGTCTGTCTGGGGTTCTGCTGAACAAGATGGCTCTTTCTAAACAGCATCGCTAACTGCGTGCATGCTTGCCAGGTTGTGGCTCTCACTGGGCTCCAGAGGCAGGCATTTCACGGAGGCAGCTTTCACGGTTCTGCCCTGCATTTCATCTACAATCTGTTGCAATTTTTCCACCACTGATGCGCCTTCTCCTGATGTATTTCAAATGTTACCATTTTCATTCTCTTATTTTTGTTTTAGTGGAATTTGCAGGTGAAGACATAGCCTCGAGAGTCTATGCCAGCAACCTTACCTAACAGAATGACCAACTCTGTCTTTTAAGCTGTAAATCAGAGTGTTTAAAAGCACTCATCTGATCTTGATGACTATAAAGAATGTTTTGTTCCTCTTGATATGGGGAGGGTACAGGTAACACCGATCATTTCTTAGGACTCATGAATATTCACAGCTTATATGCATTTAAACTGACCTGTAGTTTGAGAAAGCTAATGCAGAATATTTACTGGTCTGGAGAGCAGCTGAAGCGGCAAGTCAAAGAGGAGGAAGAAGTCAAAGCTGGGCACTACGTGCTTGACTGGGGATGACTCATGATTCTCTATTTAAAAATATGTATTTAATAGGCAAGAAAATTCTGACACAAATAGAAAACTTTTGCTTTTTTTTTTTTGAGTTGAAGTCTCACTCTGTCACCCAGACTGGAGTGCAGTGGCCGCTCCTGGCCACCGCATCCTTGACCTGCTGGGCTCCGGCGATCCTTCCGCCTCAGCCTTCAAAGTAGCTAGAACTACAGGCGCACGCTACCACACCTGGCTATTTTTTTTTAAATTTATTGTAGAGATGAGGTCTCACCAAGTTGCTCAGGTGAGTCTCGAACCCGCGGGCTCAGGCAATCCACTCACCTCAGCCTCCCAAGGCGCGGGATTACAGGCTGAGCCACCGAGCCCGGCTCAAACTTTTGTTTTAACAAATTTTTTTTTTGAGTCGGAATCTAACTTCTGTTGCCTAGGCTGGAGTGCAGTGACACACTCACAGCCACCGCATCCTCTACCTGCTGGGCTCAGGTGATCCTTCTGCCTCAGTCTTCTAAGTAACTGCAACTACAGGCACGCGCTACTGTGCCCGGCTTATTTCTTTTTGATTTATTGTAGAGACGAGTTTTCACCAAGTTGTCTAGGCCAGTCTTGATCCCCTGAGCTCAGGCGATCCTCTTGTCTCAGCCTCCCAATGTGCTGGGATTGCAGGCTTGAGCTACTGCATCTGGCCTGTTTTAACAATTTTTAACTCTATTAATTTTATCTTTCTTTGGCTATAAAAATTGCAATCATAAGAAAAGTTGAAAGCTACAAAAAAAAAAAGATAAAGTGAAAGCCAAATATAATCTTATTACCCAGAGATAAATACTGATGATATTTTTGTATAATTCCCTCGTGTAGATATTTATCTTACCTGGTCAAAATAATGGACAGTTTTGTATGCTGCTTTACAAAATTATATGCTAAGCATTTTACCTCTCATAAATATTAAAATTATTTGGCAATTGACATCTTTGAACAACTATTTTGTCCAATTGTGAGATTATTCCTGTGGGGATATTTTACTTTATGATTTCTAGCTTTGATGTCAGGTTAACAAAGACTTTATCACCCCAGAGTCTTATGATGTATTTCTCTTAAATTTTTTCTAATTCTTCTATAGTTTTGTATAATTTTCTAGTCTTTCTATAATTTTCTATAATTGAAATCTTTAATCTATCTTCAGTTGGTATTTTATGGATAATAATTCAACTTTCTCTTTAATATGGTTATCCCATGGTCCCAACCCCAATTATTGAGTAATTGATTCATCCTTTTATCACTATTTATTATTAACTAATTAATTAGTTTTTAGAGATGAGGCCTTGCTGTATTGTTCAGGCTTGATTTGAACTCCTGGACTTGAGTGATTTTTCTCACCTTGGCCTCTTGAGTGTCTGGGTCTATGGGTACACACCACCGCACCTGGCTTCCCATTAATTTTAAATGAGGCTGTTATCATATGAAAATTTTAGAATTATCTAGTTTGGGATTTTCTATTCTATCTCACATGCCACACCTGTGGTAAACCTGTTTAATTACTGTAACTTTCTTTAATCATTTAGAAAGTCCTTTTTTTTCCTGAACTTTTTTGGCTATTTTCCTGGATGATTTTTATAATCACTTAGTCAAGTAAAAATTAAACCAACCAAAGACAAATAACACAATTTGGGGAATTCTGATCAGGACTATGAATTTTATTTTGGTTCTATTACTGACTTGTTGACTTCAGGCAAATGAAATAGCATTCTGAGCCTCGGGTTTCTTCATCAGTAAGATATTCCAATAAAACTTTGTTTATAAAAGCAAGTGGCAGGCTGGATATGACCTATGGGCCATAGTATGCTGACTCTAATCTAAAAGCATGATTTCAGTGATCAATATGTGTACAATGCTCTGTATCCTCAGTCCAGAATTTCCTTCTGCATTCCAAACTGAAATGTCCAGTTGCTTCTTGAAGGTCTCACAGGAACTGCATCTCTAAAGGTGCACTGTGACTGTCTTCTATCCAGGCCCCTCAAATTGGTCTCCTCCAGTGTTCCCATGTTAATTACTAGCCACGGGAGGTATAAAGTCGAGAGTCATCCTTGTTGTGAGAGGCTGTGTAGTGTTGAAGTTCAGTCCTCTGACTCCTGAGTCAGGCCACATGGGTTCAAATTTCAGCTCTACCATTTACTTCTTCTGGATCTGGGGCAAGTTAATTACTCTTTCCTACCTCGGTGTCCTCTTCTGTAATCATGGAGGTCCTGATAAATGAACAATGCATGTAAAGCACTTAGAACTGTGTGTGTCACATAGAATGTGTCATATTGCCACATGCTTTACTATGGTTATTACTATTATTTCTTTCAATTTCACTCGTAGTCAATCAATCAAGGAGTTTCAGGATTTTCCTCCTTATATAGCTGCTGAGTCTGCACATATACTTCTAATCTCCCTGCAGACACCACAGGCTGAATCAAGACCACTTTCTCCCCAGTATCCTGCGAAAGTCTCCTAACTACGCTCTTTTTAAAAAACTCTTGTTTCCTTCCATTCTGTTCTTCACAGTGCTCCCAGCGGAATCTTCCAGAAATGACAACCCACTTATATCACCTACCTACTTCAAACTCTCTAATGATTTTCCATTGCTCTTGGGATAAAATCTCCATCTACAGGCCCACCCTGACCTGGCCCCTGCCTATCCCTCCAGTCTCACCTCTCACCTCCCCCCAGTCCCACCACTCTTAGAACCACAACACTTGACTCCTGCCTTCCAGCTCCTCTGGTCTCTCATAACTTCAAGTGTCCATGCTCCTTGGCACATGTTGTCCTATTGCTTCATCTAGATCATTCCTCCTTTGACACTCCTCCATGCAGGTAATACCTTGCATTGCCCTTTATGGCACAGAACGACATAATGTTTGTTTACTGTTTAAAATTGTTTCTGGTACTAGAATGATCCTTTTGAGCCTAGAGCTGTGTGGTTCTCACTCGCTGGTGTTTCTTCACCATCCAGCACTATGATTAGCTCAGTAAATATTTGCTGAACGAACAAACTAAATATTTCACCCTAATAATTTGCGTCAAAATTTGGTGACTCAGCTATGTGCTGGTTTAAGTACTTTGCTTTTGGACTAGGTTTTATAATTTAAAAAATATTTTCATAGGTATATACTTACAATAACCCAGGAAGTCTGGTATGGCAACCCTGATTATTTTGATTTTGTAGTTGAAAAATCCAGGCAGTGTCACATCTTGGAGAAGAGAGAGAACATGGCTCTTGTGATGCTCATGCCACTCAATTTCTCCCTCCACCATTCTGGTGTCTTCTTGGTGTAAGGACAGAGCATGGTCAAGAATGTCTGTGGGTGCTATCAGTGAGAAGCCACTGCTGGACTGAGACGGACTGAGATTCAACTTTGTGATGTGAGAAATGAGACTTATTGGAGGAAGTATCTCCAGTGTCCACAGGAGCAGGGGATTAGGACAAGCCAGAGCTTGGGCAGAGAAGAAAGTGCTGAACTAAGGGAAGCAGTTTGGCCTTTCAACCAACAGTGACCAAGCACCAGCTATGCATGTTCAGTATTTGTTGTAGTGGAATCCAAAGGCCATATGACCTGGTCTTTGCCCTCCAGAAACTTGAAAATTAGAAAGCATATGGGCACAGAAGAATACATTAAACGTATATAATGCCACATTTGGCATTATATATATATTTTTTTGAAAAATGCAAACTTTAGCAAAGCTTGAACAATAGAAAAAACTCAGACAGGTGGATGAAACGTATTTGTTCATTAAAAGCATTTTTTGGAGCCTAGTACAGTGGGATCTAATCCCAGTGCTTTGGGAGGCTGAGGTAGGAGGGTTGTCTGAGACCAGGAATTTGAGACCAGCCTGAGCAACACAGAGAGACTCCTTCTCTACAAAAAATAAAAACATTAGCCAGGCATGATGGCGCGCCTGTAGTCTCAGTTACTCAGGAAGGATTGCCTGAACTCAGGAGTTCGAGGTTGCAGTGAGGTATGATTGTTCCACTACTCTCCAGCCTGGGTGACAGAGCGAGACTTTGCCTCTAAGAAAACAAAAACAAATAAAAAAGCAAGTATCAATGTATAGAAGACAGTGGAAGACAAGAAGTTAGAATGGGGGAGAGAGAGAGAGAGAGAGAGAGAGAGAGAGAGAGAGAGAGAGAGGGTTGTCTGGGATAATTGGCTCTTTATGAGTTAGTTGACCAAAGTGCTAGACAGGACTGCCTATGTCATCTTTAGCCTAACTTGCCTGATTTTCTAGCTCAACCGGTATTAAAAAAAAAATTAGGATTTGAAAATCTGGCTTTGAAAAACAAAATTGAGCCTTAGTTTTTAAACTTAAAAATAAAAATAAAATGAAAATGATATTTTGGAGTGCTTATTAAGACTAAATGTGGCAGTAAGTGCCCAACTCCGTCCCTGGTCCTGAGCGGCAGTCCTCTCTCCTTTTTTTAGCGTAAGTGCAGATAACAGCAGATCCTTGATGAAAACCTAAAAATTTAGCTGGGTTCTGCAGTTGTGTGTATGCAGTAGAGCTGTAGCAAGCTGTGTGACACTGTGCTCTCATTCCTGATGGAGTAACAGCAGCTCCCTGCCAACCAGAAGGGCAACAGGGGCAGAGAATGAGTTTTGGGCTGGGGTCAGTGACTCTGGTTTCTGTCTTGCTGGGGGTATGGCCTGGCCCACTGGGTTAGCCCACATCTGTAAAATGAGACAGTTGGACTGGATGAAAAGCTCACTGCAGCCTCATACTCCTGGGTTCAAACAATCCTCCTGCCTCAACCTCTTGAGTATCTGGGACTACAGGCACATGCCACCATGCCCAGCTAATTAAAAAACTTTTTTTTTTGGTAGAAACAGTTTTTTGCTGTATTACCCAGACTGGTCTTGAACTCCTAACCTCAAGCAATCCTGTTACCCTTGGCCTACTGAAGTGCTGGGATTTCAGGTGTGAGCTACTGCCTCCAGCCAGAGCTGGCTGATTTAGAAGGGCACTTCCAGGCTAGATTCTGTGATCTCAGCGCTCAGGCCCAGGAAGGGTTTTATGTTCACTTTTAGATTGTCAACTCTCAGATTTTCACCTATCAGACTTGGGTCTGAGAATGAGAAGGTTGCTATGCTTATGTAACTTGAAGTGCTTCTAATAAAACAAAACAAGTATTCATCTAGACACATTTATCCAGTAGACATTGAATAGTGGGGAAATTGTTTTGGAATAAGAATTGACTGATTTGGCCTTAGGAAGTCATGGCGGTGGCCTCCATTCACAAAAGTCCTAATCTGAATATGGATGAGTCCTTTTGAAAGTAGTACATATGTACCACCGTTTTTTCATCCAGTCCTCTTTTGGTAGGTGGCACAGTTGTTTCCATGTTCTTGCTACTGTGAACAATGCTGTGATAATCATATGTGTGCCGATATTTTTTGTACAGAGTTATTTGAATGCTTCTGGGTGTATTCCCAGTTGGGGAATTGCGAGGTCGTGTGGAAGGTCGATATTTAGATCTTTTAGGAATCGCCACACTGTTTTCCACAGAGTCTGTACTAGTTTACACTGAGGACTGGATAAAAAAATGTGGCACACATACATGATGGAATATTACGCAGGCATAAAGAAAAGCAAAATCATGAACTTCACAGCAACCTGGATGGACTTAGAGCCAATAATACTTTCACAGAAACAAAGAACTGAGTATCATATGTTCTCATAAGCAGACCTTGAACAATTATCATAATACTATAAGAAAAGGATTGGCAGTAGTGGGAAAATGCCGGGAGGGGAGCAGGGAAGTGGAATTGGCAGTAGTTGGAATTTGTCTGGAGAAGGGACTGGGGCACATCTCAACAACAAGGGTACCTGCACCATGAACATTTGTATACCTATTTCTGAATTGTACCCCACATCTTTAAAATAAAAAAGAGATGTTATGTAAAAAAAAAAAAAAAGAAAGAAAGAAAGAAAGAAAGAAAGCAGTATATCCAGGGCCTTTGGTGAATCAATGGACTAGGTTGGCCTGGTTGACACCATGGTGAACC
The DNA here is from genome assembly GCF_000164805.1 of Carlito syrichta. Taxonomy (NCBI): domain Eukaryota; kingdom Metazoa; phylum Chordata; class Mammalia; order Primates; family Tarsiidae; genus Carlito; species Carlito syrichta. The sequence goes on from NW_007232557.1 coordinate 158,367, forward strand.
ACATAGCATACAGTGGTGGACGGTAATGGAGGCATTGAATTAAGGACCAGAAAGCCAAGTAAAGCTGGGGATGTCACCTTCCACCCACTGAAGGTCTAAGTAGTCTTATCCCAAAACCCAGCAATCTAAATTATGATTGGGGTTGTGGTGAGAAAAGAAGCACATTTTCATGAAAATCCCAATGAAAGGAACAATTAATTGGACACTTATTACTCACAAAGCACTGTGCTTGATGATTTTAAGGAGATAAGGATGAATCAAATAGGTGATGCACCCTGAAGAAACTTATAATATTAAAGGGTGGGGGCGGTGGTGGATAATAGGAGCAAAATAAAGAACAAAGGGATGAACTGATGCTTCGAAAGGAAGATTAGATTGAGGTGAATGTGGATAACCAGGAGGTAATATTCGAGTTATATGCGACTGGCTGTTACCAAAGAAACCCCAAAGAGGCAGTCTCCAAGTGACATCTACATCCTTCTCCCATCCCCGCACCCCAATATGTTTTGCTGTCCAAAAATAAATAGAAAAACTTTGGTAAATGATGACTTTCCTTAGTAAATCATATTTAAATGTGACAGCTGTATTTTTGTGCTTCATGCTTAGCCAAATCCTATTTAATTAACCTACTTAGACTTGTTGATTGAGGTTAATTAGACCCTAGGATTGATGTTAATTGCCATTGTAAACTGCCAATGTTATAGGCAGTACGTTTTGGATTTGGTAAGAAAAAAATTGAGGTAGAGGTCTGTTTTTCTTAGCTCGCTTACTTTTTGTTTTATGCTCGCTCCCATAGATAAAAAGGCATTCCTCCATCCCTAATTGTGTTTGACTTTGTGTTTGTTGTGGGTAGTGAGTAGATAGATTATTGAAAGAGTGGATTCTATTTTAGTCAGTAATTCCTTAGGTATATAGACAGGCTTTTTCTCTTGCTTCCTTTTTTTCTCCCTCTCTTCTGATTATGTTCCCCGCAAACACACATACCCACATACATTCATGCACATATACATAGTCACATATACATGCACACACGGGTAGATGTACACACAGGCATATACACATGCAGAAATGCATACACACATGCACACATAGCATGCATGCGTATTCACATAAACACACACACACACACACACACACACACACACACACACACACACACACACACAGTTCATTGTGTCTAGTTCCACTCTCAAAAGCTGTGTGGATTTTTTCAGGCAGCAGCGGTGTTGTTTATAGAACACTCAGTGGACTAACAGAGGAAAATAAGTAACTTTTTGGTAAAATGTGTGTGTGTGTATGTGGTGGTGGTAGTGATAGTGTGTAAGGAGGACCGAAAGGAAGACAAATAGAGCAAGAGGGATAAAAAAGAAAAAATAACACTTTCAGAGCCTAATGTGTAAGAGGTATGGTGCTTCCTCTATTTTATTTCAGGGATAATATCTTAAATTCAGGAGGAGAAATTCCTGTGCCATTAATGTGGCCAACTTTCTTCCCTACATCTTCTTGTCAGATTTCAAGTCTTCTTTTACATAAACTTAGTTCAACTAAAGAAAGCTGTCATATTAAAGGCTCTCCCTCGCCTCACACATACAGGTAGGTGAATCTACATGTGTGAAATGCTATGCATGTTTACACAAAATATATAAATACGTATACAATTTGGACCTCAGCTGCCTGCAGTCATCTGTTCTGGGGGACATTGTGATATGCCATGGGTGTGCTCTGTGCTCACCCACTTTCAGTCGCCACTCTTTCTCTTGATGATAACAGTTCTTGGCCCTTGGGCTCTAACTCTTCCATCCTCAATAGACTTCAGGCATGCCGACTCTAGTTCTTCAATTCCAGTTCCTCAAATCCTTCCACTGAGGCGGGACATTTGAGGAACACGTTGATAACAAAGTAATAACAGAGATGGCAGAAAAATAATTTCTTCTCTTCTGATGTGGACTTGAACTTCTTCAGGAACATTGCAGTTGTGAGACTGGAAATATACCTTAAACAGGCAACACAAGCTTTCATAAACAAGGAAAAAAAGGAGGCATGCTTTTGTGTGTATTTATGTGTTTATGTACACATCTCTTAACATCTGATATCAAATGCTTGAGAAAATTAACAGAATCTTAGCATCTCACCCTCACATTGCATTAATAATCTCTCTCTTTTCCCATAGCCTGTTTGCTCCTTGTATGTGTTTTCTTATTGATAAAAAAGTTCTTTTGATTTCCTGCTTAATAGTAAGATCACTTAGGTAATTCTACATTGGAATTTAGAGTACATTGGTCCAACATTAGGTATTTTAAACATCCACTGAGGTGAGATTCAATCTGTCTCAGAGAATCCAGCACAAACTTTCATTTAGTTTCTGCAGAAAACTTAATTTTTAGTAATATTTTCTAATTTAAAAGGACAATGTTTAAAATACCTTTTTTTTTTCTAGTTAGAGAGCTCTTAAGGCTTTTACTAGTGCAGATAAGTACAGTGGTAGCATCACTTTAAAAATATTTTAAGACGCTGGGCTCAGTGGCTCCTCCTATAATCCTAGCACTTTGGGAGGCTGAGGCAAGTGGATTGCCTGAGCCCATGGGTTCGAGACCAGCCCGGACAACTTGGTGAGACCTCATCTCTACAACAAATAAAAAATTAGCTTGGCATGGTAGTGCATGCCTGTAGTTCTGGCTACATGGAAGACTGAGGCAGAAAGATCATGGAGCCCAGCAGGTCGATGCTGGGGTGGCCATGAGTGTGCCACTGCCCTCCAGCCTGGGCAACGGAGTGAGACTTCAATTAAAAAAAAATTTTTTTTTTAAAGAGTATGCCACTTAGTACTCATGCCAGTTCTCCTTTTCCAAAAGAACAGGATTGAGATTGATGTTTGAGCAGCATACAAAAGGGCTTTTTTGTATCAGTATGTGTTAGTTTAATAGTTCATCTTTGAACTAACTAACTTTAGGATTTTTTTTTCTATTTCTGTGAAGAATGCCATCAGAACTTTGAGAGGGATTGCACAGAATCTATTACTTTGGGTATTAAGGACATTTAAACACTGTTACTTCTTCTGAATCATGAACACTGAATATATTTTCATTTATTTGCGTCTTCTCTAATTTCTTCTTTCATCAATGCTTTACCTTTTCAGTTTATAAAACAGATCTTTCGCTTTTCTTGTTAAAGTTATTCATAGGTATTTTATGATTTTTTTTACACTATTGTAAATGGGATTGTTTCTTGATTTCCTTTTCAGTTATGTCATTGTTTGTGTATAAAAATGCTACTGATTTTTGTATACTAATTTTGTATCCTGCAACTTTACTAAGTTCATTTATTAGTTCTAACAGTTTTTGTGTATGTGTCTGTGTATAAAATCTTTAGGTCTTTTTTTACATATAGAATCATGCCATCTGTGAATAGAGGGTAATTTTACTTCTTCTTTCCTAATTTGGATGCCTTTTCTTTTTCTTGTCTGATTGCTCTTGCTAGCACTTCCAGTACTATGTTGAATAGAGGTAGCAATGGATATCTCTGCCTTGTACCAAATCTTACTGGGAAAGTTTTCCTGCATTGTTTAGGATATTAGCTGAGAGTTTTTCATAAATTGTCTTAATTATGTTGAGACATTTTCCCTCCATACCTAAACTGTTGAGAGTTTTTACCAAGAAAGGATGTTAGACTTTGTCAAATATTTTTTCCATGTCAACTGAGATGGTAATGTGGTTTTATCTTTCATTCTGCTATTGTGAGGTATCACTTTGATTAGTTGGCTTATGTTTAACCAGACTTGCATGCCATGGAAGACCCAGAATAGAAAAAACAAACAAACAGACAAAAAACAATTCTGCAAAAGAAAGATAAAGTTGGAGGTATCACACCTCCCGATTAAAAATTATGTGACAAGCCTATAGTAATCAAAACAGTATAGCACTCATGTAAAAACAGGCTCATAGACCAGGGGAACAGAGAGAGTGCCCAGAAATAAATCCAAACATATATGGCCAACTAATTTTGACAAGGGCACCCGGAGGACACAGTGGGAACGGATAATCTCTTCAATAGATGGTACTTGAAAAATTGAATTTCTACATGCAAAAGAATGAAATTCGGCCAGGTGTAGTGGCTCACATGTGTAATCCCAGCACTTTGGGAGGCCTAGGCAGGAGAACCACTTCAGTCCAGGAGTTCTAGACCAGCCTGAGCAATATAGCAAGACTTCATCTCTACTAAAAATAAAAAAAAAATCAGTCAGGCATGGTGGCATGTGCCTATAGTTCCAGCTACTTGAGAGGTTGATGAGGGAGAATCACTTGAGCCCACAAGATTGAGGCTGTGGTGAGCTGTGATCATGCCACTGCACTCTGGTCTGAGTGACAACGTGAGACTCTGACAAAGAAAGAAAAAAAGAAAATTAGTGTACCCTTATCTTACACCATACACAAAAATCAACTCAAAATGAAAAAATGACCTAAATATAAGACTAGAAACTATAAAACTCCTAGAAGAGAACATAGGAAAATCTTCTGGATATTGGCTTTGGGAGTGATATTTTGGCTACCATACCAAAAGCTCAGGCCACAAAAGCAAAAATAAAAAAATGGATTAAAAGGTGTCTGCACAGCAGAGGAAACACTCAGTAAAGTGAAACAGCAAAGTGAAACAGCAAAGTGAAATACAGTCTAGGAAAAAATATTTTCTTTCCATGTGTCTGATGAGAGATTAATATCCAAAATGTAGAAAGAACTCATACAACTCAACAGTGGACAAACAACCCAATTAAAAAGTGGGTAAAAGATCTGAATAGACATTTCTCCAAAGAAGACATAAAAATGAACAATAGGTGCATGGAATGGTGCTCAATATTTGATTTGCATTCATCATCAGGGAAATACAAATCGAAACCACTTTGTGATATCACTTCACACCCATTAGGATGACTAACAAAAAAGTCAAAAGAGAACAAATGTTGGCAAGGGTGTGGAGATAAGAGAACTCATATAACTGGTGGTGGTAAGGTAGAGTGGTACAGCCATTACAGAAAACATTGTGGAGGTTTCTAAAGAAATTAAAAATAGAACTATTATATGACTTAGCAATCTCTTGTTTGGGCATATACCTAAAGAAAACAAAATCACTACATCGTAAAGAGATCATTGCAGCATTATTCACAGTAACCAAGATATGGAAACAACCTAAGTGTTCCTCAAAAGATGAATAGATAAACTGTGGTACAAACATACAATGAATATTATTTTGCCTTTAAAAAAAGGAGATCCTGCCATTTGTCACAGTGGGATGAGCCTGGTGGACATTATACTAAGGGAAATAAGCCAGACACAGAAAAAAATATTGCATGATCTCATTTACAAGTGAAACATGAAAAAGAAATCAGTATGCAAAGATAGAGAACAAAACAGAAGCTACCAGTGGTAGAGGATAGAGGTGGGAGGGAGGATGTGGAGATGCAGTTTAGAAGACACAAAGTAGCAGGCATGTAGGATGAAGAAATCTAGAGATCTAATGTACAACTTCAAGACCATAGGTCATAACATTCTTCTGTGTAGGGGACTAATAAGTAGATTTTAGCCACTCTTGCCACAAAAACAAACAAAATGGGTGACTATCTGAGATAATGAATATGTTAATTTTCTTCACTCTAGTAACATTTTTTACTATTTATATGTTTTCTCTAACATCATGTTGTACCCCAAAAAGCCCAGAATTATCTTTTGGAGAGTGAGTCCCTTGTTGTACACTCAGAATTTGTTCCTCTGGATCAAAAAGTCAACCAAAGTTTTTTTTCTGGAAGTTTTGAGAGGGTTATGTCAAGGTTTGTGAACAAAATGTCCCGAATTGTGGCAAACACGTACCATGACAATGTACTTACCCACACCGCGCTGAGTGTTCAGCAGTTTTGAACCCAAAACACCATGACCCCTGTGCTCCACTCTCCCTAGTCACCGACATAGTGCCAACTGACTTTTTTGTTACCCCAGATGAAAAAAGTCTGTTTTGCTGATGTGGAAACGGTGAAACAAAAAACTGTAGAAACACAACAAGACATCAACATTGATGAGTTTAAAAACTGTTCTGAACAGTGGAAAAAAAAGTCTTGCTAGGTGTACTGCATCAAACAGAGAGTACTTTGAAGGTGACTGAAGCTTAAACATGTAAGAATAAATACAAAATTTTCTATAAATAAATTCTGGTTTGGGGGGGTTCCCCTCATATACCTTAAATATACACAATAAATTTTATTTAAAATAAGAATATCAAAAAGAGAATATATTGTTTTAAAACCAATTGTTGGTTTCTGATCTATTCTCTTCTTTGTAAAGTGGCTTCTTATGAACGGAAGTGGTGATAGTATTTTCATATTTACTCCATAAACATTTTTTACGTCATTATTATATACAAGACCCTATACTAGATGCTGGGACTTTAGAGATAAGAGGTGGTTCCAGAGCTCAGGAAGCTCCCAGGTAGAGAATGGTTAGGGTTATTGCAGACTCCATGACTGCAGGGCACAGACTCCACCTGAGGCTGGATTTCTGGAGAGTTGAAGATCTTCTTGGAGATGGTAACTTCAGAGATGATTTCTGAATAATAAGTAGGAATGGATCAGATTATGGCTAGGAGATTGCTTCAAGGAGGTGTTGAAGATATTTTTTTTTTTTTTTTGAGTTGGAGTCTCCCTCTGTCGCCCAGGCTGGAGTGCAGTGGCTGCTCCCGGCCACCGCAGCCTCGACCTGCTGGGCTCCGGCGATCCTTCCGCCTCAGCCTTCCAAGTAGCTGGAATTACAGGCATGCGCTACCACGCCCGGCTGATTTTTTGATTTATTGTAGAGATGAGGTCTCGCTGCCCAGGCGGGTCTCGAACCCGCGGGCTCAGGCAATCCACTCACCTCAGCCTCCCAAAGGCGCGGGATTACAGGCTGAGCCACCGAGCCCGGCTTGTTGAAGATATTTTTAACCCAAAAATGTATTTGTTGATTTTATATTTTTAGTCCTTGCAATATACCGTGTTTGGTAAAGATGAAATGGGTAAGATCTATTTAGTTATAATTTCTCTTTTACCTGCTTTCCAAAATTACTTGACTTGGGTGATGATGTTGATGATATGTGTGTCTTGTGGGTGTGTGTGCATTTACATACACTAGGACAATTTAAAAGGAAAACATCATGGAGTGAGATGCAGGGATAGGATTAAAATGATAGGTTAACAGAGTTTAATTCTATACGACATTTACCTCTAAACAGCCAATGTAGAAATGTGTTTTATATTTCTATTTGCCTGATAAACTAAAGCAAGGAAATTCATCAGGAGATGCAGACTTTTTCTTGGTAGTAAGCTTTAGAAGGAATGCAGTCTGTAAATCACAGTTGGAGAGACTTGGAGCAATTCCATTCTGAATTATGGTTGTCTCCATGGGCTTTCAGCAACACCAAGAGTGGAGATTTCAAACCTGGCAGGATTTCTTTGGCAATGCCCAGAGGGCAGAGCCTCAGTTGTTGACTGAAGACATCTTAATGTATCTGACAGCAGACACACAGGTAGCAAAGCCAATGTTTCTTGGTGGAGATGAAGGAATCCTAGCTGAATTCTTCCTTGCTTGGGAAAGCCCTTTTCATCCCAGTGTGGAACTAGGCTGAGAGACATTGTCTTTGGGTCTGCCTCTTTTGTGAAAACCCCACTGTTCCCTGCCATAGAGCATGGAAACGGTGACTCTGGCCTGGAAGATGTTGAAGGCAAGTATTGCCAGTTGGCCAGAGTAACCATGGAAGAATCTTGCCATGATTCCTGTGGAGCCTTTGGTCTCGAGTACTCCAGCCTTCCTATACTGGGAATTAGCTACACCATGTGCCACCAAGGAACCAAACCAGCCACTAGGGTTGACTTATTTAATTTATTTAATTCAAACAATGAAGATGGCATGCCCTAAGTCATGATTTTTGATTCTAGCATTGTTTTTTTGTTAATTTGTTCTTTTTGATGGTAGACATCAGGTCTATTGTTTTTTTTTCTGTTGAAATAATTTTATGTTCACTGTAGTGAAAGTATGTTTCTAATCCATCTAAATGCTGCATCAAATTATTTGGATATGGAGAAAGAAGGGGTTAGAAAACAATCTCATTTCACACCATTTGAGATTGAAATCGGACCTATGAAAAAAAAAATCATTCCTAGTAATGTGTTATGGCCAGACTCTGAGGAGGCATCAATTCATACCAGGACACTCAATGTCACCCATAGACAATTTCTGTTTATGAAATAAGAAGCTTATAATAGATCAGTTAACATGATGACTTAGCTTTTCGGCGCTGCTCCTGGTAGTGGTGTAGAAGGTGAAACAAAGGACATGCTGGCAGCTAGTGGAAGTACTGTGCTTGGGTATTTTATGTGCAAGATGAAGATATTAACATGTCTCACTCTCATAAAGTTCTTCTGTTTTCTGGGGGTTTTTACATGTATACATCAATGATTCTGATTTTCACAGCAACCTTGTGAAGTACAGAGGGCAATACAATTATCTTCGCTTTACATATTCGGAAACTGAGATGAAACTTTGAGAAGTTAAGCGATTTATTCATAATCACACAGAGGATAAGTAGGAAACTTGGAATTTGAACTTGGATTTTCTGACTTCACATCTAATGTTTCTTCTACTATATCCAGACTGCAATTCATTTCAAAGAAAGCTGACGTTAAGTCTGGATGAATTTAAAAGTAAATTAACAGAAAATTCTTACCTACAAGTTAAACGATGAATTGTACAATAATCACAAATTCTAGAATTAGCGCAAGTTCAGATTGAGCAAAAATGAATAATAGTTTAAGTGTCTTATTGAGTAAAATAAATGCACTTGACTAGATTTTGATCTATCTTGTGATGGGAGAAATATTTGTTAAGATTCTCTTAAGTCAATAACGAGATGTAGAGGTGAGTTCAAGAATTCTCCTCAATTACAAAAGTGGGCCAGTCTTTCTGCCTCAGCGAACATGGTACCCTATGATTTGGTTTTTAAGCAATGTGTGCACAGGACTTGGTGGTCATAAAAGACATGGGAACTAGTCTCTTTGGTGGCCTTGTAGTTCAGATTCTCTGTGCCCTCCGTTCCTACAACTCTAAGAATGCTTAATGATATCATTGAAGTTCAACAACCAGCAAAGTTGTGCCCCAAAGGGACGAAGTATGCTCTGTTCTGGAAGGCATGTCAAGACACGTCTATGCAGATGTGTGATAAGCTGATAGAACAAAACCTCTGCCCTTTTCACAGAGGCTCCCTCTTCTTCCTTCAGACTTCAGATCATCTGTGTTCTCAACTGGTGTCAAAAGACGCGGGAGCCTTGTGTTTGTTTTTCTGGATTGTTGATTCACTCTCAGTCTCACAGAAGGACTTTTTCCCTGGCTTGTCCCTGTTCACCCTCCCTCCCCCTGCTAAGAAGAGCTGTCACTATTTCAGTAACTACAAGCAACAGATCATTTTATACTTTAATCCATAAATAAACATTTCTTCCTTTGAACTTCATTAAATTTGGATGTGTTTTCATTTCGAAACAATCTGGCATCCCTATCATTTAAACATATAAAACTATAAAACTAGCAATTAATTTTGGTCTTCAGGAGTACTGGTGGTCTAGAAACAGTGAGTTTATGCCAACAAAAGCAAATGAAAACCTCAAACATGTAGACATAACAATTAAATAAGAAAATCACAAAGCACTACGCTCAGTAGCTAAAGGAAATTATCTTCAACTTGTTTCTGATGGTGTCCATCAAGTTTCAAAGCTTACTTAAAGAGTTTTGAATATGGGAATTCTATTTCCCTCAATGTTATTCATCTGCATAAAATAATCATCTGATGGAAACCTAAAAATTAAGTCATAATTTGAATGATTATGGAAATATCAATGATATTTAACCAGCAAATATCCTTCTATTAATTGCAAATACATGAAGGATCTGAGTGCTTATTAGATGCAAAGCCTTGTGCTAGCGACTACAAGGACAGAGTGCCAGTTTCTTCTTTCAAAGAGCATACAAACCAGTGAAGAAGGCACTTCACAAAAAGTAATTATCTATTGACTGTAGAAGCCAGACTCCTAGACATTGTGCTACTTCTGAAGCTGGGTTGCAAAAAGCATTGCAGCTTCTGCCTTGGTCTTTTGGATTCCTCATTCCCAGGTGGGGTGGGGGAAGAGGGGGCGAGAGAATACTGCTGAGAGAATACTCCAGCAGCCCTCCAGAGGTCCACGTGGGAAGCTGAGGCCCTGCCAACAGCCAGTTTTGACTTGCCAGCCGGCAGGCTGTGTGAGCCACCTCGGAGGTGGATCCTCCAGCCTGAGTGGCGTCTCTGGATCCCTGCAGCCTCAGCTGACATCTGTTGCAACCTCAAGAGAGACCCTGAGCCAGAACCACAACCCGACATGCTGCTCCTGCATTCCCGACCCATGGAAACTGCGAGAGGTAATTAGTGATTATTTTTGTTTTCAGCATCCAAGATTTGGGGTGATTTGTTATACAACAATAGAGAACTAATACACTGAGGTTGGTGATATCTGTGACTTTCCAGAGTTTATGAATAGACTCTGTTAAAGAATAAATATGATGGGACTATACATAATATTTTGATGAGTAATTATGGCTGGATATGAGGCACTTCAAGTGAGTTGTTATAAGCGATAGGAGTCAAGAGAAGATGACGATATGAAGATAGCTGCTTGATTTGCGGGGCTGGAGAGCATCTCCTGGGAGGAGGGGAGTTCAGCGGGTTTGGAAGAGGTGTATGCTTTGGATACTAAAGCACTTAAGGAAGGGAGTTCCAGGTAGAGGAAGAAAAATAGGCAAAGACTGCAAGGTGGGAATGGCCACCCCTGCTTGGATGGTGGTGAGTGAATCAGCTGGGGCACAATGGGGATAGGACATGAAGAAGCCTCAGGTCATAGATTTGAAAACAGACTTGGCTGCCTGGCTGAGGTCAGACTTTATCTCTAGGTAAAAGAAATCTTTGGAGATTTTTGTGTGGTGTGTGGCAACAGAATCATTTAAAATTGGCTTATCACTTTCGTTAGCACTTAGGAATCACCTACTGTGTGCCTACCACTCTATGATGTATTGCTGGAAACTGAATTAATGACAAACCACCCCTGCCCTCAGGGAACGTACCTTAATGGGGACACAAAATATGCACACGTGAGCATCAGAGATCATGATATCCCTACGGCATAAAATGTGAAGGCAGCAATTAGTCATTTTGAGGATCTAAGTAGTCAATAATAATTGTAAGGGCACGTGACAACACAAATGGTGTTTGGTCCACTACCAGGGGAAGTGAGGACCAGTTAGAAGCCCAGGCTTCACCTGCATGCAGCCTACTTATATAGTTAATCTTCACTTGTACCCCACATCTCTATTTAAAAAAAAAAAAACCTGCACATGTACTTTGTGAATCTATAACAAAAATAAAAAATCGTAATAGCAAAAGTGTATATTGTGTTTGCAATGTGCCAAGGACTATTCCAAGACTTTACATATATTAATTCAATTAGTACAATGCCTACATAAAATCGGTAACATTAGTATCTCTATTGTGCCGGTGAGGAAACAGAGACATTGAGAGTTTAATTAACCATGCAACATCACTAAGCAGTACATGAAAAGCATAAACCCAGACAAACTGGTTCTGGACTGTGACTAGCCACTACATTCTCCAGTCTCTCAAATAATGGTTTAGACTTAATGAGGCCTTGAATATAATGACTCTTTCAATCCTCATTAACGCTTCCAATTTGTAGTCAGTAAACATTGTCACACGTTATCTAGTTGGAGGATGGAGATATAGTTGTCAACATGGCTGAACTTTTGTTTTGCTGTATAGTGTGATAAATGCTACTGTAGACAGCGACTGTGTAGATAAATACACACTAGCAGTTGACAAACAGGCTATTTCTTTTAGTGACATGTGGTGCACTTACACTTCTATAATTAATTTTTGAAAACTAAGTTTTGTGATGCCATTTATAGTGTAATGACATTTAGAGCATATAAAGAATTCATGTGGGCTGGGCTCAGTGGCTCAGCCTGTAATCCCAGCACGTTGGGAGGCAGGGGTGAGTGAATTACCTGAGCCCATGAGTTCGAGACCAGTCTGGGCAACTTGGCGAGACCTTGTCTCTACAATAAATAAAAAATTGGCCAGGCGTGGTTGTGCGCACCTGTAGTTCTGGCTACTTGGAAGGCTGAGATGGAAGAATTGCAGGAGCCCAGCAGGTCGATGCTGGGGTGACTGCAAGTGTGCCACTGTACTCCAGCCTGGGTGACAGAGTGAGACTCCAACTCAAAAAAAAAAAGGAATTCACGTGATCCAGTGAAAGGAGCACAGACCCAATGAGTTGTGGTCCCAGCTCTGCTATTTTTTTGGTGAGTGACCCCCCGGGAACGTTGTGTCCTACCCCTTCTTTTGCACAGCGGAGTTCCCATCACCTGTTGTCCCCAGTTCCCAGATAATTGAATAAGATAGCAACATGGAAGCTCCAAGAGACTGGCTTGGTACGTAACCCCCTTGTTTGGAAGAGACAATAGGTATTATGCGTGAAACAACACGAACTGGATACATGCTCATTACTCATAAACCATCAGGTGTTAAACAAAGGTAAAGCTGTACGATTTCTCTTTTTTCTGGTCCTCATAACAATTCTCTGAAGAAGACCAAAATTTCCAGGCTGAACTGGGAAAGTTCTGGAATACCACAGTAGGGCTTGTCTGATGCTTTTTTTCCACCACCTTGTTTTGAAAGCAGAAGTACTGGAACTATTGCATAAAAACCCAGGCTGGCTCTATGTCAAGGCCTATTTCTAGACCAGAGTGGTTTGGATCAGGTTGAATAAGATTCTGAATGTTTGGATGCAGAGACAAAACCCAACCTCGGCAAACTGAGAAAGGACAAACAAACCGAAGATTTTCAAATTGTGGGATGGTTTAGGGGCTATGGGCAAATGTCCACCAGCAACTAGGATGCAATTATCAGGCTTGTTTTTAGCCCATGTCCAAAGGTTCAGGTTTTGTTTTCAGTTGCTCTCCTCTGATGCGCAATTCCTGCTTGCCTAGGGCCTGGCAACAATAGTAATTAAAAGGACAACTTATTTTTGTCAGTTTCCTATTAAAATGTTGCTTAACAGTGATTACATTAGCACTGACTAGCTTGGGCTTCCTTGCTGATAATTCTTATATATTCCAAAGTTGTAACAGTTAAGGGGTAAATAATAAATATGACATAGCATTATGATAATTATATGAGTGAATGCATAATTCTAATAGAATAATTGCAATGATGTTGACTTATAATCCCTCATAGAAGTTTTATTGAATACTTTTTATGTGTAAGACATGAGGATGGAGACAATAGGACCTAGGCCCTGGCCTCAGGGAGCTTTCACTGCAGTGGGGGACACAGAAAAATGGACAGTCAATGGCAGAACAGCCTCTCAGATACCACTGAGTGCTCCCCCCATGATAGGGTACTGGAGGCCATTTATCTAGCACCAGTGATGTGACGGAGGCTGTTCAGTGCAAGTGCTCTATGCTCTTCCCAATCCTTGTACTATAACTCTCTGTGTATTTTACAGACTAGAAAACTGAGGCTCAAAGAAGCAAGTGGCAAAACTGGGACATGAATCCAAGTGTCTGTCTCTATGCAACGTTTTCCTCCTTGCCACATAGGGAAGGAGATATGCCTTCCAATGTGGGCCTGTGTATCCAAGGCTTCCTTTCAATCTGGAATTCACAAAAAAGCTGGCCTATCCAATCGGAAAGGCTTAGAAAGAGGTGTTGATTTTTTTTTTTTTTTTTTTTTTTGCACAAAGTCATGTTCTTGGGGAGGGAGGGGAGGGGAGAGGTGGGGAAGTTTCCATTTGTTTCTGGCAGGAGAAGCCTGGATTCCGTGAACCGCTGAGGCGTGTGTTGGCGGGCCGGCTACATCAGTGGCTACCTCTGTCCTGCTCAGGGAGCTCACAGGAGAGTAACATATTACACTGTCCCATGAATTTTTAATGACTTAGACTTGAAAAGTAGTTTCAGAAGGTGAGCAAAATACTAAGTTAATTGAGCACTGCTGCTCAGCTTCCTTCTCCCAATGTAGTCTTCATGTGGAATATGGCTGAAATATCAGCTGTCAGATGATGAATATTTTAAAGAAAATTCTATTATGCACCCAAGGTTCATTCAGCTCAGTAATGAGAGTAATGAGGACAGTTACCTTTAGGGAAAGGAAGTGAGATCACTCTTGCTGCTTACCGGGGGCTGGTTTGACAGGCATCTGCTCTGAGCACAGGGCTATGTCTGGGGAAATCACAGCTGCTTGTCTGAACCTCACTGGGTAGGAAGAACTCTACCTCACAATGGTTTGGAAGTCTATCTGTGGCAGGGAGCTGGCTGCAAACTATTTTTATTCCCTTGGCTGATCGTTGAGGTAGAATCCAACACCTGATGAATATTCAATGGGTGAAGTTAAAAGAGAGAGAGAGAGAGAGAGAGAGAGAGAGAGAGAGAGAGAGAGAGAGAGAGAGAAAATGATTCCATTTCTGCTCTCCTGCAAAGCCCTCTGTGGCCCAAAAAGAGAATGAAATTACAAAGGCTAGAGAGGAGAAGCCAGGCATATCCCCTTCCTCCTCTGCACAGAGGCTGGGAAAGGCCTGACCCTGGGAAAGGCAGAAGGAAAAGAAATCAGTTTTGAAATTATTTCAGAGAAGTAGCCAGAGAGAAAAGAACATTGCCTTGAAATTGACAGGATATGAAAAGTGAGCAAGGCGGATCCCCGTTAGCTCCGGTCAGATCTAGGTTGTTTGGCTTTTCCTTGAATTTGGAATGCAGGTTTGGGCACCAAAGAGAAAAAGAATAATATTATGCTGCTATGGGGGAAGACAGCCCTGACAGGGTCTGTCAGAGATCAGCGGCGATGGCTGCACTGCCTGGAGTTGGTAAATAGCACATGGCACATTTTTACACAGGAGAAAAATAGACAAGAGCTATTTCTCCATGGGCTGCGTTGTGAAGTCAGTTTTGCTAGTTGTGCAACTATTGCTTGTCAAGCTAAAATGGAAATAGTTGGTATTTTTGTCCACGCGGTTCCAGCAGGATTTGCTGGACGGTGTGGTGGCAGAGTGGCTGTAACTAACCACAGACAAATGGCCCTGTCTTTGTTTCTCATCACCTTTCCAGTATGCCTATCCCCCTGCTAGTACTCTGGTTCCTCACGCCATGCTCAAGGGCCATGGTTCCCTGGTAGTCCCCCATCTCCTCTCAGGTTGTCACAGCAGAGCTTCATACTCCTGGGCTATAATGGTTTGTTTGGTGTGAGTACAGTATTAAAAGTCACCCCTTGTGGGAGAGTGTGGAACATTTTTTTTTTTTTTTTTTGAGTTGGAGTCTCACTCAGTCGCCCAGACTGGAGTGCAGTGGCCGCTTCCGGCCACTGCAGCCTCGACCTGCTGGGCTCCGGCGATCCTTCCGCCTCAGCCTTCCGAGTAGCCGGAATTACAGGCGCGCGCTACCACGCTCGGCTGATTTTTTGATTTATTGTAGAGATGAGGTCTCGCTGCCCAGGCGGGTCTCGAACCCGCGGGCTCAGGCAATCCGCTCACCTCAGCCTCCCAAAGGCGTGGGATTACAGGCTGAGCCACCGAGCCCGGCTGGAACATTTTTTTTTGAGTTGGAGTCTCACTCCATCACCCAGACTAGAGTGCAGTGGCACACTCACAGCCACCCCAGCGTAGACCTAATGTGCTCAAACAATTCTTCCACCTCAGCCTCCCAAGTAGCTGGAACTATAGGTGCACACTACCATGTCCGGCTAAATTTTGATTTATTGTAGAGACGAGGTCTCGCCAAGTTGCCTGGGTGGGTCTCGAACCCATGGGCTCAGGCAGTCTACTCACCTGGGCCTCACAAAGTGCTGGGATTACAGGCTAAGCCACTGAGCCTGGCCAGTGTGGAACATTTTTGACAATAAAAGTTACCATGAATGCTGTGCTTTCTAGCTACCTGAGAATTTATCAAGCTACATTGTAGATTATTTAATCCTCACTGGGACCCAATGGCATAAGCATTAATTTTTTTCAATTTACAAATAAGGTAAATGAGACTCAGAGAGGCTAAGTGGTGTGATGAAAATCACACAGCTTTAAATGAAGCAGCTGGGGCTTGAAACCAGACCTGTCACCCTACAGTTCGTGTTTTCCTTTTCTCCTTTCAGGAGGACATAGGAACAGGAGGAGGTAGATTGGTTCTAGGGCTGTGGGGGAGAGAGGGAATTTCCTAGGACTTCTTGTCACCTTCCATGGGCTGTCAGGGAGGTTAGAAGACATCCTTTCTCTTCTGTCTCTGGCTTGTTGCTTCCTAGTCTTGGGTGGTCACAACCTGGCCCCAGGCAACTGTCTGTGAAATGTCAGGTGACCAAGCCCACACAGAGGACAGGTAGGGGATAGTGCATGCGGAATTTCTAGCATAAAATCTACAGTCACCCAGAAACAAGGCTGACAGTGAGGATGGTTGGGAGGCCCGGGCAGGAATGGAGGTCCTGGCTGGTGGGAAAGACACACATTTGGCTTCAAGTATGGCAATTTAATCATGGAAGCACCGAGGTCTGGTTTTCACCTAAAGACACTTAATATGGTTTTCCTAGCCAGATTAAAAAAAGTTCTCGGTTTGATACAATGAAATCATGCTTAGTGGAGGGATTGAGAGACTCAGCTGTGGAGAGTGAAGTGTCCTTTCCTGCTGTCACGACCCTACCCTGGTAACTCTCTTCTGATGCAGCTTCCAAAAGCAGAGCATTCTAGGCCACTGGAATGGTGACAACAGGTACCAATTGGGTAGCCCCTATGAGCAGGCATGCCACATGTATTAATTTCATTTAAGGCATAAAACAATCCCTCAAAGTAACTACTGTTTCCTCTGCTTAAAGAAGAGGGAACAGAAACTCTAAAAAGGTTGACTGACTTGTTCTAGACACCACAACTAGTCCACAACAAGAAGGGGATTTGAACTCAGACCTCGTTCCACAACCTGGATTTCTGTTTATTCTGTTTTGTTTACTACACCCAGGGATGCTGCTTTGCGGCCTTCTAAACCTAGGTGTACAAGGGTCACTAGGGAAATTTTCCATTGGTTAAATTTATGTTCAGCATGATTAGAGCTCTTTTTATACTCCTTCATTGCCACACCAAGTGTCCGAGTTCCCTGCTCCCATCTAGGCGAGAGAAACACAGGTGAGTCATCAGGGGTGGCTGGGGTTTCCATGCCTCTACACAGTTTTCTCCTTTGGGTCTCTCTACCATGCTCCCTGTCTTGTGTGCCAGCAGGCTTCATCTTCTCTATCATCTGGAAGCTCTGGTCTCCTCTCCTGGGTCCTTCCTCCATGGGGTGTTGTGCCCTCTTCCTCCCGTTTCCCAGTTATGTCTTGTCTAGTCCTCAAGGGGACATACAATCCTGCAATCACAATGCAGGAGAATTGCCTGAAACTTAGGTTACATTTTTTCCCCCCAATCCTCTCATGGGTTGAAGAAGATAAAATAGTTCTTGGGATCCAAAAAAGGAAGAGAGAGGAGGGAGAGGAAAAACACAGAGAACTACTGGATTATTTTTTTCAGGTAAACTTTGTTGGGATGGGCCTAAGCCACCATAGCCATTCTCAAGTCATGAGGTTAGCTAAGGCTTGTTGGGCCAGAAATGTATTTAATTTGGGGCCCTTTTAAAGATAAAGATGATATATAGCAAGACTCCATCTCTAAAAAAAGTTTTAAAAAGGAGCTAGCTTTGCGCAATGGCAGTATGGTAACCAATGAGGTTTATCCAGGGAGTGATTATTGCGAATTGAAAACTTTTCCCAATACTCCGCTGTGACGACTTGAAATAAAAAGGAGCTTAAAAACTGCATAAAACTCAAAACTATAACTAGAAGTTAGATACAGAACCCAAGAAGAAGTTCATACCCATATGAAGGAGGGACTTTGAAAAATCATCAGCTTCACAATGAATCGGCCTCTCTGCAGACTTTGTAGCTTAATTTTGGTTAAGAAAAAAATACTCAATTTTGACATTAAGTATGGTCATTTGCAAAATGCTAGTTTTAAAAAATTTCTATAAATGCATTTGTCATTTTAAAAATTGTGGTAAAATACACAAAATATAAGATGTATTAACTTAACCATTTTTAGTGTATAGTTCTGTGGCAGTAACTACATCACACTGTGTAACCATTACCACCATGCATCTCTAGAATGCTTTTCAGTTTGCAAAAATGGAAACTCTGTTCCCACTAAACAATTACTCCCCATTCCCTCCTTTCCGGAGCCCCGGGGTAATCATCATTCTACTTTCTGTTTTTGAAAATTTGAGTGCTTCATGAAATAGAATCATTGTGATTGTCCCATATCGCTTAGTGTCATGTCCTTCAGGTTCATTTGTGCTGTGGCACATTTCATAATTTTCTACCTTTTCAAGGCTGAATAATATCCCATCATAGGTATATACCACCTTTTGATTATCCATTCATGCTTTGGTGAACACTTGGGTTTCTTCTACCTTTTGGCTATTGTGAATAAAGCTACTGTGAATGTGAATGTTTAAATATCTCCTCAAGAACTTGCTTTCAGCTATTTTGGTTATATATCCAATAATCTGGTTGCTGGATATTATAGGAATTTTATTTTAAATGTTTTTGAGGAACTGCCATAATGTTATCAAAAATGTTAATTTCTGATGGCAGTGGTGATCACAGTTGAACTTATATTTGCTGCGTCAGAGTGTGACCCTTTCTGATTCAATGTTGCTGGCCACCTCTGGCCTAGGCATTCTAGAGAGCACATAGGAGCTGATTATTACTAAACTGAAAGCATAAACTCACTATTCCCTGTATAATATTCCAGCAATTATACTGAAATATTGTATGTTATAACTCACAACCACATGATGTCCTGTATTCCCAAACAGAATAGGAAGCTCTTTATGATAGACATCAAGTGTAGTATGACTTTATTTTTCTTTGTCTTATAATAGTTATGCATTTAGAAGTCAGAGAGGTAAGAAAGAACCCTGACTCAGAAGGAAAACCCAAATTCTGATCTTGTGTCCTTTCTTTCTCCAACAGGGATTCTTGGACAAGTTGACCATTTCCTCATCCTTGGAAGTACAAAGTCTCCTCTTGACCAAAGCAGAATTTGTGTAGTTCAGTTGAGATCACACAGTTGAATGCCTATTTGTGTCTCTCATATATAGGTATTGTCATTTACTAGCAGGTGGTTTTATGGGGAGGAGATGGGACATCTTGGTCTCATGATGCATCCAGATGCTGTTGTCCCCTATGTACCTCTTCCTTCAAACACTAAAATGTGATGCACAGGCTCTTCTCTGGGCAATTCTTGGCAGAAGCTCACACTCCGTCTTCTTTTTGTCCTTCTTTCTTATATCCAATCATACAATTTGATTAGGAGTGGGGGAGGGGAAGCAGAAAGGAGGAGGCTGGTAGAGTCACCTCCTCTCTTTAGATATTGAGATGACCCGTCCGACTGCCACCTCAGCCCACCTCTGCCGCTTTGCTTGTCTTACTGTCCAATTAATAATGGTTCTAATCAGTGACTTAAGGTCTGTATCAGATCAAATGACAGAAATCTGAACACTTGGCCCTGTTTGGCAGGCTATGGGCTCACACTGAGGTCTGCTTGCAGGGATTTCAACGAGGATTTCCTGGAGAAAAAAAAATAAGACATCTTATCTTTGCTTTTAATTAATGCAGTCACCAGTTTTTCATTCCAAAGTGTCACATGCAGAAAATCAAAGAAGCCCTTGTATAAATAATATGAAGAAAAGGTTCCATCTATTAGTAATGGAAAGTATTTTCAAGGAGAACGTGACAGATCGCTGATAGTCTCAGCATACTCCCTTCAGGTGGAATCGCTCAAAAATCATACCATAAATTATAGATTTGTCCAAGCCTTTTCAT
The DNA here is from genome assembly GCF_000164805.1 of Carlito syrichta. Lineage (NCBI taxonomy): Eukaryota > Metazoa > Chordata > Mammalia > Primates > Tarsiidae > Carlito > Carlito syrichta. The sequence goes on from NW_007232557.1 coordinate 178,353, forward strand.
GATAAGATATTAAGAGTCTCATCCTAATAGTGTCTTAAGTCAAAAGAAAAAATATATAAGAGCCTCTTATTTAGGTCAAAACATGAATCCTTCTGATTAAACTAAAATAAAAAAAACTTTTAGCTTTTTAAAATTGGCTTTTGTTTTAGTTTAGCTACAATCTTAAGAAGGATTCTGTGAAAGATTATTCTAGGGATTTTTTTTTTTTGTTCTCTCACAGTTTCTTCGAAAAACTTGATCAGGGAAGAGTAAGGATGATTTTGATTCATTTGACCTGTCAGATCTGAATTCTCAGCCTGAGACTGGATAGATTTGCCGCATTTCCTCCAGCAGTTTGCCATATTGAGTATGAACTGTCAGTCACGGGGATGGAGAGCTATGAGCTCAGTCCCCTTTGGGGCTGGTTTGTTTCCTTTGGGTTTGTTGTGTTAAACCTACTGAAATGTGCTAGCTGGAGCATGCCATCTTTAACGCCTGTTCTCACTGTGAAATGTCTCTCCAGGACATGCCAAGAGAACTCAAGCTTATATTCACTTGAAATGGTAACATTGCCTCAGCACTAGTTGATTTTACATTTTTGTTCTTCCAGAAGAGTTTTCTCCAAATCACCACCGCGATCAGCTGGCCCTGCTAAACCCGTGACTTCACTGAGTTTCTCACCTGTGAATCCTCCCTTGCTTTTGCAGATTTGGGAGAAGTCCACCCAAGAATCCAATGAAATGCCATTCCTTGCTGGGAATGTGTATCTCGATGAACATTATCTTGTGTGCTCATCACGGTCACCATAGGAAGATGGAAGGGAGGGCATTTTTTTGCTATCCCAACTTTACAGATGTAGAAGTTGCTGAGGGTCCCGTGGCTGACAAATGGCAAGCTGAGCTCTGAATGAAGAGAGATCTTCTGACTCCTGGGTGAGAGTTGCTACCTCCTGGAAACTGGTGTTAGGAGGTCTGGCGGAACATACGGTTGACATGAAATAAAAAAATCCAGGTTTGCATGCAGTTCTGACCACTTGTTACTCATACGACCTGAGCATTTAGACCCTCTGAACCCTTGTTCCATTTTCTGTCATGTTGAAATGTACTAGTCCTACTGCATAGACTCGCTGGGGGGATTGAATAAAAGAGATAGCACAGTGACAACTTGTAAAGATCCCTTTATCCCCCAGTAAAACCCACAGGCTATTAAGATTTTTGAAGTTAGCTGCATTTTGCATCTAAGTTCATTAATTAGGCACTCTCTGTACAAGGGGGTGGTTAAGAAGGATGGCGGGAAGAAAGTCTGGGTCAAGAGCTCGGAGAATGCTGCTGCCCTGGTATCATTATAGCAATGACAAATGAGCAGAACCATCATGAAACGAATTAGAAAACTTTCCATGATATCAGGTAGTTCTTTTACTTGCAAATGAAAGGGTGGAATAATTAAAGAAGAAAAATCACAAGGGCATTTGTCAACAGATACTTATTGATTATGCAATGTATAGCAGGCATGATTCCAGGGGCAAGTTGTAAGCAGGACAGACAAGCTCCTTTCTTTTAGGGGTCTTACATTCCAGCGGGGAAACAGAGATGATAAAGAAAGAAGGCAATACTACATTAAAAAATCATTGGTGTTATAATGAAAACAAAACAGGGTGATGTCAGCTAAATGATTAGGAGGATTCTTTACGTTGGAAAGCAAGGGAAGGCCTGGGAGAAGGTGCTACTTTTACCTTGCCCTGAATTATAAGGACAGCCGTGCCAGGAATGGGGAAAATGTGGCAGCCAGTGGAGAGAAACCATACAATGAACATTTGAGAGCTGTGGCTCATTCAAAAGTGATTAATATTTGTCCTTGAAGATGTGGCTAAAGATGCACACCCAGGCTGGGTGCGGTGGCTCAGCCTGTAATCCCTGCACTTTGGGAGGCCAAGGCGAGAGGATTGCCTGAGCCTGGGGGTTTGAGACCAGCCTGGGCAACTTGGTGAGACCTCATCTGTACAATAAATCACAAAAAACTAGCTGGGCATGGGGGGCGTGCATTTGTCATTCCAGCTACTTGGAAGACTGAGGCAGAAGGATCACCTGCGCCAGCAGCTCGAGGCTGCAGTGGCCATGAGTGTGCCACTGCACTCCAACCTGGGTGACAAGAGTGAGACTACAACTCAAAAAAAAAGGATGAACACCCAGAGGCAGATGCATTTCCACACACAGGGACAGGCACACTCACATCTCAGAAGCTCAGATTTGTTTCACAGTTCCTGGTCCTGCCTGGGAAGGGGAAAGCTGTAAAGGAGGTCTGCGAATACCCACTGCTGTATAGCAGGTACAATCTCAGCCCTCCCTGAATGGGATTTATGCATTGTGAGTAGGTGAGTTAGGCTTCCTGGAGGCGCTGGGGATTGGGAAAGATTATTCTTTGTGTTTAGAAAGCAAAGGGCAGAGAGAAACTGAGAAAGCCACTTGAATCAAATGAAAATCCAAATTTGATTGTAGCAACAGGCAAGCAAAGTTTGAGGGCAAGTGAGAATATAGGTTTGGCTGAAGCAAGGGGTTTCCAAGGGATCAAAGAGAAATGGCCATAGTAAAATGGAAAGGAGTATTTGTGGAGGGCATCTGAGGGTGAACTGAGGCACTTGGGTTTTATGGGACGGGCACTGGAGAGTCTTGGGAGTGCCTAGAAACGGCTTTTCTATATCGGGGAAGTCTAAACATGTTCATCTCTTTGGAGGCAGATACTCAGAGTACCCGTTCTCTTCTTCCCACCACATCACCCCCAGCTCCCTTTCCCAACTGTCTGTCTAGTCTGGACTCATCCCTTACTTGTCCAGTTACATATGCTCCTCCTTCTAGATGCAATGTAACCCCTCTTCTGAGTGCACAGGTTTATAATGGGAAGGTTGCCATGACAACAGCATAGCAGAAATATTCAATAGAATTCAAACCCACCCATGTTAGCAAAAGCTATGGTTTCAAGTGTCTGTAAATTAGTGGAAATTAGGGACGAACCTCACTTCGTCCTCAGGTCAGTCTTGGAAGACAAACAGGGCCTCCCATCTGACAGAATACAAACAAAGAATCAGAAACAGGCTGGTAGTCAGCATCTGGCAGGCACTGGTCAGGAATTTGGTTCCCTAGTTTATTCCCTTTCAAAAGTAAAAGTTACTCTGTCATATTCCTTACTTGAAAGCTTTTACTGTGCCTTCTCATTTCTATACCACCTTGCACTTGTGCACTTTCCCTCTTTCTCTTTATCAAGTTGTCACCCAATGATTTTCCTAGGATGGAATTTAGTCTAGTCAAATTGCCCAAGTCCCTGCAACCTCAAGCAGACATGGGACATGGGGCGGCGGGGGGGGGGGGGCGGTTTGTTACTCCTCTACCTCCTTCTTTGTTCTTCTTTTATTAGAGATGTATTTAAACCTCAAGCCTGAAATTTTGGAAGAAAAAAAATCGTAAGTATAATGATCACTTTGCAAATCCTGTTTTTCCCCTTCTCTGTCAGTCATTCCTAAATATTAGTGACTTGCTTTTTTTTTTTTTTCTTGGAGTTATTTCTTTTTTTTTTTTAATCAATATTTTTTATTATGATGTTGTGGGGTACAGTTAAAGGTTGGGTATACAATTACGTTTCATTCAGGCACCCTGTTGATAAGAAGTGTTTCCCCTTCCCCAGACAGATATTTACTACTGTTAATCCCATCTCCCTCCCCCCCATAGTTTCCCAGTACCGTCAGTCATTTTCTTATCGTATTCCACTGGATGTTCAAGGTCCATTATATGAGTGAGAACATGTGATACTCGGATCTTTGTTTCTGTGAGAGGTCACTCAGTATTATAGACTCTAGTTCCATCCAGGTTGCTGCGAAATTCATGATTTTGTTCTTTTCTGTGGCTGCGTAGTATTCCATCTTGTATATGTACCACATTTTTTTTTTTTTGAGTTGGAGTGTCACTCTGTTGCCCAGACTGGAGTGCAGTGGCCGCTGCCAGCCACTG
>NW_007232557.1:182401-184219 GCF_000164805.1 Carlito syrichta
AGGCAATCCACTCACCTCAGCCTCCCAAAGGCGCGGGATTACAGGCTGAGTCACCGAGCCCGGCTTGTACCACATTTTTAAAATCCTGTCCTCTTTTGATGGGCAACATGGTTGCTTCCAGGTTCTTGCGATTGTGAACAATGCTGCGATAAACATACATGTGCAGGTATCTTTTTTATAGAGTGATTTGAGTTCTTCAGGATATATTCCCAGTAGGGGGATTGTGGGGTCATATGGGAGGTTGATATTTAGAGCTTTTAGGAATTGCCACACTGCTTTCCACAGAGGTTGCACTAGTTTACACTCCCACCAACAGTGTAGAAGTATTCCCTTTTCGCCACACCCTCTCCAGCAGCTGTTATTTTTTGAGTTGTTGATAATTGCCATTCTGACTGGAGTTAGGTGGTATCTCAGTGTGGTTTTGATTTGCATCTCCCTGATGATTAGTGAGGTTGAACACTTCTTCATGTGTCTGTTGGCTGCTCGGATGTCTTCCTTTGTGAAGTGTCTGTTCATATCTTTTGCCCATTTTATCATGGGGTTGTTTGTTTTTTTCTTTTCAGCACGTTTGAGTTCTTTGTAGATCCAGGATGTTAAGCCTTTGTCAGACCTGGTGTTACAAATACTTTTTCCCAGTCTGTAGGCTGTCTTCCTGCTCTCTTGATGGTTTCTTTGGCTTTGCAGAAGCTTGTCAGTTTAATAAGGTCCCACTTGTCTATCTTCTCTCTTATAACCTGTGGGTTTCTGGTTTTGTCCAGGAATTGGATGCCAGTTCTGATTTCCATGAGGGTATTTCCTTCCTTTTCTAAGGTTCTTATGGTTTGAGGTTTTACATTTAGGTCTCTGATCCATTTGGGGTTAACCTTTGTGCATGGGGATAGATAGGGGTCCTGTTTGAATCTTCTGCATGTGGTCAGCCAGTTTTCCCAGCACCATTTAGTGAATAGGTTCTCCTCTCCCCAGTGGTAGATGGTGGAGGCCTTGTTGAAGATGAGTTAGTTGAGAAATTGAGGTTTTGCTTCTGGAATCTCAATTCTATTCCATTGATCTATATGCCTGTTCCTATACCAATACCAAGCTGTTTTGATGATTGTAGCTTTATAGTAAAGTCTGAAGTCTGGTAATGTGATACCACCTGCTTTGTTTTTTTTTTTTTTTTGCTGAGGATTGTTCTGGCTATTCTTGGACGTTTGTGTTTCCATATGAATTCCTGTGTTGTTTTTTCTAGGTCTGAGAAGAAAGTTGCTGGTAATTTGATGGGTATTGCATTGAATTTGTAGATTGCCTTAGGTAAGATGGACATCTTCACAATGTTGATTCTTCCAATCCATGAGCATGGGATATTTTCCCACTTGTTTGTGTCATCTTTGATTTCTTTGAGCAGTGTTTTGTAGTTTTCATTGTAAAGGTCTTTCAAGTCTCTGGTTAGGAAGATGCCAAGATATTTCATTTTTTTGTGGCTATTGTGAATGGAATTGTGTTTTTTATTTGGGTTTCTGTTTGTTTATTATTGGTGTAGAGAAATGCGATTGTCTTTTGCACATTTATTTTGTTCCTGAGACTTTACCAAAGGCCTTTATCAGTGTAAGGAGGCTTTTGACAGATTCTCTTGGGTTTTCAAGGTACACAATCATATCATCTGCAAAGAGAGATAACTTGACTTCCTCTTTTTCTATTTGAATACCCCTGATTGCCTTCTCTGATTGCTCGAGTCAGGACTCCCAATACTATGTTGAACAGGAGGGGTGAGAGTGGGCATCCTTGTCTTGTTCCAGTTTTCAGGGGAAATGCTTCCAATTTTTGTCCATTTAGGAGTAT